>NW_020270706.1:0-20946 GCF_002803265.2 Melanaphis sacchari
ATGGACGCACTTTCGCGACGCCATGAAGACGTTCTTCAACATTCCGTCGGTGCTATTTAAATTGTGATGAAACCCATTTCCATTTATCGTATTGTAAATAAACAAATTTCCATTACTGGGTACAGAAAACCCTCAAGAAATTTATCAACGACTACTTCACAGCCATTATGTGACAATTTGTGTGCTGTTGCTGAATTTAGGTCCGTATTTTTTCGAAGGAAATGGGCAAAAGTTACAGTTAATGCGAATCGCTATTGTAACATGATTGAGACCTTCCTCCGATCAAACTAATCAGTTTACTAGGAACCACGAAGAAGTCTGGTTCCAACAAGATGGAACCACAGTTTCACGGCATTCACTAACCATTTTGAGAGATGTTTCCAGGATATCTACTGTCTTTACGAGGAGACATTACCTGGCCACCAAGGTCCCGATTTATCACCTTGTAATTTTTGGGGACATTTAAAGGCCCGTTTCAAACCTTTAGGATCACGGTCCCCAGAAGCGAAAGCTTTTATACAAACAGTTGGTATCACCGACCATCTGTTTCCAAGTGATCCAGTGAACACTGGATTTAACTTCGATCTTATATTTAAGATCTCCAAAGTTTTATCACGCGTTAAAACTTTCAAAGTTACTGATGTAACTTTTTCCACACTGGCTGAAATAGGATCAGTGTCCCAACTCGTGTTGACTAAGCCATTAATAATACAATTTGTTCTGTTAAATTGTTTACTTATTTGTAATTGCCTTTTAAAATATGGGAGGTCATTTTGCCGGACCTGTACCTCGACGTATGTTGACAGCAGCTTAAAAAAAAAACCCAGAAAACGGGTGTTAGCGATTTAAAAATTATTAAACCAGTACACAGTACTATTCTCTCTCGACAAATTAGAATGTACCAATATTTATCCTCGGAGGATTGTCCATTCAGGTCACTAAAGTATATTTATCTAATTAATGATAAAATAATTCTTTATATAACGCTATGTCCTACGTGAACGCGAAATCACGAAATCAAAAAAAAATATTGAATTAACAGAAATTGAAACCAATGAAATTAATAAGTCTTTAATTAAAATGATAGTTTTTGATTATCAGCCACTCTCGATAGTAGAGAACGCTGGATTCTTAGAGTATACTAAAAAGTTACAACCTCTATATTCTGTCCCCAGTAGAAAACAACTTACAACCAAATTATTACCACAAGAATATGATATTATACACTACAAATTAAAATCTATGCTTGAAACAATAACTGATTTATCTATCACTACCGATATGTGGACATCGGATTGTAATAAATCGTATATAACTGTGACTTGTCATTTTATATTTGAAAATCACTTATATTCACCAGTACTTGCTACTCGGGAAGTTTTTGATAGTCATACTGGTATAAATATAGCAACTACTCTGAAAAATATTTTTAATGAATGGGACATAGCAGATAAAATAGTAACTATAGTATCTGATAATGGGTCCAACATAAAAAATGCTATAAACGAACATCTGCTCAAATATCATCATCCGTGCGTAGCACATACATTGAATTTAAGTATTAATGAGGCAATAAATGGAAATTTAGATATTATTCAAATTTTGAAAAAATGTAGGACCATAGTAGGTCACTTTAAGCACAGCTCTCATGCTACTGGTAAACTTAGAGAATTTCAATTACAAATGAACCTACCAATATTAAAAGTGAAACAAGATGTTGTAACTCGATGGAATTCGAGTTTGATAATGATTGAAAGACTGATTGATATTAAAAATCCACTATCCGCTACCATGTCATCTCTTCCTCAAGCACCTAACTATTTAAATGCGTGTGAATGGGAAATAATATTAGATTGCATTCATATTTTAAAACCGTTTGAGATTATGACTGCTGAGTTATCGGGAGAAAATTACGTAACTATTTCTTCTATTATACCATTAATTAGAGGCTTACAACATATTTTAAAAAGTGTACAAATAAAAACTTCTATAGATGAAGCATTTAAAAATACATTAATAGATGTAGCCAATCGGCGATTGGGTCAATTAGAAAAGAATAAGATTGTTGCTAAAGCAACATTTTTGGATCCTAGATTTAAAAAAACTGCTTTTGGATTACTCGAAAATGCTAATAATGTACAAAAGTGGATATCAGACGAACTAACACCGATGATAATATGTGCAAACGATATTAATAATTTCGAAGTAAATAAAATTCAGTCTACAATAACAGTAACAGCATCAACTTCTGATACAAATGATTCAATTTGGGATCATTTTGATAATAAAGTTTCACAAGTTCAATCTTCTTCGAGTCCATCTACAACTTCAACTTTAATTATTCGCCAATATTTAAAAATGCCACTGTTGGATAGGAAAAAAAAATCCATTACATTTCTGGAAGCAGCATAAAAATACCTTTCCAGAGTTATATAAAATGCAACTGAAATATTTATGTATACCGGCTACATCAGTTCCTTCGGAACGAGTATTTTCAAAAACGGGGCAAATAACTAACGACCGTCGAAGCAGATTAACTTCTAAAAATCTAGATTATATAATTTTTTTAAATAGTAATTTAAATTTGTTTAAGTAATTACAATTGTTAAATTTATTTGTGACTATTATTATTTATGTCTAAAATAATTTGTCAGGTTAACGTTTAAATAAAAAAAATAAAAATGAGATTATGATTTATGTACATTTTTATTTCTATTGATAATTTTGACTATTACGAATACCGACTAATAACAAATTTATATTATTCCAAGTTATCATATTAATTGAACATTTTGCGTGATTATTTCGATTGATATCTCGATTATGAAAATATATCAATCACCTACTTTTCGAGTAATAACTAATATTACTAATAGCAATTGAAAATGTCGAGTGATTATTTCGAGTGATAACTCGATTATAATAATATATCGATTACTAATAACACGATTATAGAAATAATTCGATTATGCCCATCACTAGTCTCGGGTGAGGCCTTAAAACCTCCCACTGTCGGACTGCCTGGCTCCACCCATGTATCACCCACCAGTTGTCACAGTTCTCCTTATTACGCCGCCGCATGCGAACATTTAATTAGATATTCTTGATCGGCGTCTCCGTTCGGGTATACTTCGTCGCCGTGGTTAGAACACTTGATCTTCTACTGTCCGGGCAGACGTATGCCGACGAACGTACTTGTCAATAACTAAATTTATTTTTATGCCAGTGAGCACTGTTAGAGAGTCGAAAATCCTCAGAGCCCTAAGTGTTAAACTCATAACCTCAAGTTGTAAGTCTATTTAATATTAATATTATGTACCTGTCAGTAACTACGATTTTTATATTATAATGTAAACCTAATAATAATATATATAATTTGAATGTATATGTAAATCAAATAACTATTATGTTCAATAAAAATTATCTATTGTAATAAGAAACCAGCGTGTTGATTCTATTATACACTTCGTCGTTTTAATCAGTCAGTAAAAAGACAATTGGGTAGCCTTCGGAGTTTAAATTTATTACTAAACAAATAAAAATGATTATAAAATAAAATGATTTAGATTCGTTCCATGCGTAATATCAAAACAAATTTTTTTGTGACCATGACCTGTCAATTTACGCTCCTGATTTTCATCCATGAATACTAATGCAAAACCGCCTACGAACTTAAGTTACTTAAAAAATTTTACTTTTTTCATGATTTCGGGAAAAGTACCTGATGCATTAACATTATCCATCACTCCAATACACAATTAGAATTAAAATGGTTCGGTTGTTAAAAGCATGAACTATGATTTTAGTTCGTGGTTAAGAGACTATATAGTAATTTTTCTTATTAACACCGACGGATTTAATTTTTTATTTTACATAATTCTTTTTTCAACGTTAGTCTTTAATCTGTATGTTTTTAATCCATATTCTTAAATTATGAAAAAGCAGAGTGATACCTACACGTGCGTTTACTTGAAACATTTGTAAAGCCTTTTATTGCCATTCGGGTGAATTATACAATTTACAATATAGAAATATACGCACCAACGATGTTGTTATAATTTATCATACTTAATTGATATGTTGAAAAATTTTTGTAATCTCATCACTAAACGTAAATCTTCATTTTTAACTTATCATATTTCTCTTATCTCTTTATAAACAAAGTGGTAAAGCATATAAAATACTTTCAAAAATGTTTGCATTGCCTTCACGTAAATGCATTTTAGATTTATTAAAGAGGATTCTATTTAAAGCTAGTATAAACAAACGTGTTTTCGAATATCTCAAGACTGCTGTAAGGAAAATCAAACACAAACTTGACCGCTATTGCTCAGTGACTTTTGATGAAATATCACTTTCGGAGTCACTGCAGTATTTAGAACAATATGATAAAGTGATTGAGTTTAAAGATTTTGGTGGTCAAAATCGATCATCCGATTTTGCAGATAAAGCTTTGGTTTTTATGGTCAGAGGATCATGTAAAAAGTTCAAACAGTCAGTTGCATTTTATTTGACTAATGGTAACATGGACAGTACAAGCCTATCAATAATTATCAAAGAAGTCATTGAAGCAGTTCAATCGACAGGACTTAAAGTAGTATCTACCATTTGTGACCAAGCTCCTACAAATGTTACAGCAATTAACCAACTACTCAGCGAAAATTATTTAACAGAATATGAAGAAGGTAGAAGATTTGGTTTTGAAATTGGAACTCAAGAAATTATACCTCTCTATGATGTACCTCATTTGTTGAAAGGTCTAAGAAATAATTTAGTTTCAAAAGATCTTGGTTTTGTATATGATGATAAACAGATGATTAAATTATAGAAACATATCATTCAATTTTATGAACTAAACAAGAACCGAAGTACTGGAGGGGATCGTCTAACTCCTAAACTTACTGATAACCATATATAACCTTAAAAAATGAAAAAAATGAAAGTTTCATGTGCTGCTCATGTGTTTAGTCAAAGAGTTGGTGTCATTATGAAAAGGTTGCCTGTATTGTTGAATACATCAAAAGGTGGCCCTCAAGAGCTCCACCTCGACCTAGGAATCAAAAGACTCTTCACCTGGACCTTCGAAATCGCCGACGTAGCACGGCCAATTATCGGTGCTGATTTTCTACACTACTTCGGTCTGTTTATAGATATTCGCAACAATCGACTCGTCGACCTCTCACAAAACAATTTCGTCGAAGCAGTTTCCGTCACCGACACGCACGACACCACGTTGTGCACTATCGAGCAACCCACGCGATGGACAGCGTTACTGTTCGATTACCCCGAGGTCACGCGAGAATCGCCGGTCCGACCAAGTTCTTACACGACGTCGTACACGAACTTAACACGACCGGTCCACCGCTTTTTTCACGTCCACGCCGACTACCACTCGACCGTCATCGAATAGCACGCGCCGAGTTCGAATTCATGCAACAGAAAGGTATCTGTCCACCATTGTCGAGCGCATGGGCAAGCCCGTTGCTTCTAGTTTCCAAAAAAGACGGCACATTTCGACCATGTGGGGATTACCGTCGACTCAACGCGGTGACCATCGCCGACCGCTACCCTCTTCCGCACTTACACGACTTCACGGCCAATCTCGCCGTGTAATAATTACTTTTTAAAGAAAATATAAAATTTTGGCCTGTTGGTGATAAGCCCAGTACTTATTCTTTAATATCTGGAGTTCATCGAAATGAAGACATTGTGAAAGACAATTTAGATTTCCTTTACTTGAAAAGTAAAATAACCGAAAAAAAAATGTAAGTTATTAAAGAATCAAATTCAAATCAGTTAATTATATGTTGAATTAACACTTAACAGTATTATAATTTGGTATATTAGATATCTTAAGTGTAATGAAACCAAAATTACTAACTGTCAAGCAACTGGGTCAATCACAACAGAGCCTGGAGACAAAATTTTCTTTTAAAGATAACTTCATAGTCATCCCGTTAGGCAATCATGCATTGCAATGAAAGAGCTTAGAAAAATACTTGGTGAAGAATGTATTCAGCATACTGCTCGCTCCTATTCAACAAAAATATTGTACGCTGAAGCAATAGTAAGGTAATTATTTATTATACTATACTTATTTATATAGACGCGGTCCCGCGTAATATCCGTTTGAATTCAAACGGTCTTTAGCGGAAAACCGCGGAATGACTTCTGTATCCAACCACCAGCCAAAGCACGATAACCGGCGTCGAAACGTCTTGACCGCCGACACCGCGAAATTTACAAGTGCACCGTCGGAATATATGCGTAGCACAGAGGTAATCGAATCGGACGCCCTGGTCATGGCGGTGCAAACCGCCACCAAGGACACCGAAGTCGCGATTAAGAACCAGTTATCCCGCTACACCACACATCCGACGTCGAAAAGTGTTAACCGAACATGCCCCGACAAAATTCTAACCCCAGCGGTTGAGCTTAAATTTAGGTCAGGTTTCATAACAACACTACTCGACTCACAGGCACAAAAATCATATGTAAGTCCAAAAATTGCACACACATTTGGTACACCCAAACACGGACAACCCACCCATGTACGAATGGCGGACGGACACGCCACAACAAATGGTTCCGCCACATTCGAAGCCAGAATCGAAGACCTCACGGTCACTTTCATCGACATCCGTTCTGGAAAACTTATACTGTGACATGCTCCTAGGACACCACTTTCTTGTAAACAACGAAGTCACCTGGGACTACACAACCAGCACTATACACTTGGGCGTACACAGGAGAATAACGGCGTGCTAGAAAGGCCGGACTTACACTCCCCGCCCCACTCCAGTTATCGAAAATCTGATAATTCATGGTGACCCACACACACGCGCGCGCGAAAATCACCGAAGTAATTCGTAATTATCCGGACGTTTTCAGCGGTAAGGTAGGTCGCACCAGATTAATCTAACACGACATACTCCTGAAAAACCAAACACCAATAGCGCTCAAACCATATCCCTATCCACACGCGAAACAGGTCACAATCGACACCATGATACGCGATATGGATCAACAGGGACTCGTAAAACCAAGCACCTCCCCATGGGCGGCACCCGTCTTAGCAAAAAAGAAAGACAGCTCGCCCCAACTTTGCATAGATTATAGACGGCTCAATGATGTCACTGAGTCCGACGCTTACCCGATGCCGGACCTCAACACTTTGATACGTCAAATGCGAGGTGCAAAAATTTTCAGCATTTTGGACCTAAAGTCGGGATACGGGCAAGTACCACTTAACCAGAACGCTCGAAAATACACGTCATTTCGAACACGCCAGGGTCTATATCAATTTTGAGTCCTCCTTTTCGGCCTCAAGAACAGCTCCACGACCTTTGTACGGCTTATGAACGAAGTTTTGAGGGGGTACCGGATGAGTTCGTCCGCGTCTATCTAGACGACATAGTGATGTTCTCAAACACTACGGACGAACACCAATGTCACTCAGACAAAGTTTTGGAGAGACTACAAAGACACGGGCTAACATTCAACACCGAAAAATGCAATTTTGGATCAACCGAAATTTCTTTTCTCGGACACCTAGTTACCTCCGACAGGATAGACAAACAACCGGAGAAACTAGAATGTATTATGAGCTTCTCTCCACCAACAAAAATAAGGGACCTACAGAAATTCCTGGGCGTCTGAAACTGGTACAGCCAGTTTGTTGACAACTATGCGGATACCATAGCACCCTTAACGAATAGGCTCAAAAAAGGAACTAAGTGATCGTGGACCGAAACCTAACAGGCGGCATTTATGAAAAAAAAACACACACTGTACGATTCGCCGAGACTGTCGACACCAGATTACGGAAAACCGTTCTGCCTACAGACTGATGCTAGCGAGATAGGAGCAGGTGCCGTTCTTTTCCAACGGTGTGACAGACCGGAGGAAAGACGGATAATCGCCTACGCGAGCATAAAGTTTAGTGAAACGGAGACTAGGTACGCCGCGGTCGAACGCGAGTGCCTCGCGATAATCTGGGCAACCGACAAGTTTAGACCATACTTAGAAGCCCGCCACTTTGAACTATTCACGGACAACTCGGCCCTCACATGGCTCCACCGAGCCAAAAACACAAATTCCAAGTTAATCAGGTGGGCACTACAACTAGCTAACTTGAACTTCAAAACCACACACGTGCCCGGTGTACAGAACGAGGCACCAGACATGCTGTCCCGCAACCCAGCCCCCGGGCCCCCCGTAGACGAGGACTACCTCGAGGACCGACTAGTAGGAGTACCCACCACACCACTCACCAACACTACTAGTACGCCTGCCGACAATCTGTTCGCCACTACGGACCCGGACAATAAAAACAGCGGACCAACTACTATTACACACGCTATGATCGCGTCATGGCAGGCCAATGACCCCACCACGCGTGACATAACGGACAACCCGGCGCGCAATAACGAAAATACCGCGGAAAAAAATAACAGATATGTTTTTACCGGCGTTTTTGCGAATAAAATTGCGCGAACACACTCCCATCATCATCCCACAAGACAAAGCACAGAATGTCATCTGGACATACCACGATCACATTATCGCTAACCACCCGAGCTGGAAAGAAACCTACAGGGCGATACAGCAACGGTACTACGGATGGGTCAAAAAAATGACTATAGTCAAGTCGTGTCACATATGCGCGTGTACCAAACCATTGAACGCGCGCGCAGACGACCCAATGACAGCTAGATACTCCCATACCACTGAGGAGTAATCAGCATAAACTTCATGGGCTCCTACCCACGCACGAGTAGGGGAAAATAATATTTACTGGTCGCCACGGACGCCTAGCGAAACCACAGTCAAGGGTGATCAGCGTGGCGATACACCTTAGGGTGTTTTCGCGTCCGCTAAACACAGAGCCGCCAGCGTGGCGTCGGGGTCTTCGGATTCCGCCACGTCCGCTACTGGTCTCTCCCCTAATTTCTGAAAGGCGAGTGAGGTCTCGCGTCTTCGAGAAATCATGGGGTATTGGCATCATATGATTAACTCTAGGCTCGGGCGGGAGTAGGATATAAAAGACAGTTCAGAACCACCGTATTCAAATAAATAACTATTTAGAAATTTGTATGACCTGATCGTGTCGCCAGGATGTCGCAGACTTTTAATAGCCACTATATCGAAATACTAATAGCTTGCACCTGAATACTTAGATCTTTATGATAGACATTTCCTTTCTATACAGTCGCCATTAGGATTGACGACATTTAAATACTAATAGCTTACACCTTTTCTCAATTACACGTCAATCAGATAAATTAATATTTAACAATAGGATATATTTCAGGCCATTTGACCACTATGACGCCTTGCAAATATTACCCTACAAATAAACATTTGTAGGTACTAATAGCTTGCAGCTGCGCACATAAAACCGTCAATTGTGAATAACACACATTAGTTATCATTGAAAAACTCTGCCGCCGTATATTGACAATAAGATATATTTAATATGAGAAATCAATCTAAAATTCCTATTAGCATTAAAACCTATATACTTAACAAAAATTGTATAGACGTCATTAATGTTGTCTTAATCACCCAAGTCGCCAGGATGTAGCGAACTCTTAATAGCCAATAACACTAGCGCTAGGAATGATATTCACTTCATACTGTGGATCAAATTCATTAGTAGCTGAACATCCATTCTAGCGACAAGACGTTTATATTTCAGTGATTTAAAAGTGTTTTTATTTCAAAAATAATTTTAAACATGGCTGGTTCAATCGTAAACATGCAAGCAGTTTACAAGAAGAATACGTTCACTTATGTGCCTCCAGCACCGCCCGCGGATCTCATCGACTGCAGTAATTTTACACTCGACTTCAACAGTTGTAAGTTTTTGAATGTAGGACTTGATCCTACGGACGAATTCAACACCGTAATACAAATAATCACACCATCGCGGTTTATTAATATGCCAGCCGACTTTCTAAGACGTATATTTTCCCTGATGAGGAATATATTGTCGTTTATTTTGGATCAACCGCAAAAATATAAGCGAAATTTATTTCTGGAAACCGAAATTATTTCGCTGTCTAGTATGGTGTATCAAGGGGAAAATATGCTTGTCATTGAATCAAAAACATAAGCCGGATATCGAGTATTGCTAAATAGGTCAGATTTAATGAAACTACAATATTTAGAATGGTATGTTGTCAAAACAGTCGTTCGAATATCAACCATCATACGTCCACTCGTCTTAAAACAGTTTGAGATTATTGGTAATTATTTGGACCAGGAATTCACTAAAGTTGATTCACCACCAAAAACACCCGAAGAAATGATCGTTTTTATTAAAAATTTAAGTGATTATAAAATTATTGGATCTAAACCTAAACACGACATGAATTTCATCAGTCAACTAAAAATGTTGGCAACAAGGCAATTAGCTGATCAATGGGCACAGCGGTGGAGCGGGGAAAACTCGCCAGAGGTAAGTCTTTAAAACTTATTCACTAGTGAAAATATTTAATGTATTTTATTATTTTATAGTTATTCACCGAATCTGAAATGAGGCTCATTTCACCCTTGTCGCCACCAAAATACTCGGATATATCGCCAATGCACGAAGACGCTTCGCAGGTACAGGTAATTTACGATTTATAAATGTAAATAGTTTAAATATTAATTTTTATAATTTTTTTAGGTGGCTGACGAGGATCGTGGTATAGACGATCTGATAATCAATCCTACACAAGCGACATGGACACCAACCAAGTCATTGGTAATACTCACATTTAATTTTTAAAATATATATATTAACAAATTATTATTTGTTTAGCATATAGATGATACCGATGGACTAGCACCATCCTCACAGACGGGCATAGTCAAACGTCGTAGGCGTAATTTGGACAATGATGCACAGTACCCTCCATGGTAGGGCTGGGTAGAATCCCTTATTATGTCAGAGGGGCGCAGTGACATAATGGACTTTATAAATCGTCCTCCACTCGTGGGAACAAATATGGAAACAAAAAAAAGGATTAACAATGAGATAAATGATACGGAAAAGGAAAATAAAGGACAGTTGGGAGAAAGTATGGAAGAGTCGTTTGTTGGAGTTAATGAGGAGGAAACTCCTACTAACTGCAACAAGAGATTCAGGGATGACGAGGGTGAGGGCATTGAGCGCTTCATCTACGGTGCGGGGTCTATAGTGGACACCGCTGAATTGCGGGATTACACCTGCAATTTGGGACGCCATGGGAGGGAGCTATCTGATGAGCTTCTCCGTCTCGTTATGACGATGAGGCTGGAGAAGTCAACGATAACGAAAGCCAGGGAAGAGGGCTTCCTGAGGACTCGTGCTAAGATTATGGATGTTGTAGACGAACTTGTCTACGCGCAAATGATGTTGCAGGGGAGGCTTCTGGAGGCACGACACCTTAGGCGATCCGAGTTGGTAAAGGGAGCAACTCTAGTAGAAGGAGTCGATGAGAGGAGTGGGCCTACGGAGATGTCATCATCACCGATGGACACTCTAATTAGAGAGAACTTTGAAAAAATTGTAACCGGCGTTCATGCCGAGGTATTAAAGGAAAGGAAAGAGTCGAGAGCAGCGTTGAAGAGGAAAAAGAAGAGTGACAGGAAATCGAAAAGGAGGAAGGAAAAGAGTGTGGAGAAGAGAGAGGGTGAGATGGGACCTAAGGCGTCGACCTCGAAAGAGATCCCTGTCAAGGCACCAACTGGAAAGGCTTCGGTTCAAAAGGTTGTTGCGAAACAGCCCAAGAATAAGAGCCTGGTACAGACGGTGCTGAAAACAGAAGGGCGAATACGGGAGGAAAACCCGGTAAGACCCCGCCTTGATAAGTCGAATGGACCTAAGAAAAAGAAATGGACGACGGTGTTGAGAAAACCAAAGAAAGTGAAAAGGGTTGTTCCCAAAAATGTCAGAATACTCCTTGAGGAAACTAAGAAGATCAGGGAGAAGGGCTGCGGGGCGTTCATCGTCAACTTGCCGCGGAAAGGAGAGGCTGGATCGGAGAAACCGAAAGTTATCCCTGAGGCAACTGAGGCGGAGCTGATAAAGACTCTCTGGGAGGCGGTGAGGACAGGGGTACACAACCCGAAGTTTAAGAGAGTAAAGAAGGTTGGGGCGGAGAAACTATATGTCGAGCCGGAGAATGAGGAGAGTCAAAAGCTACTCCAAAACGCTTCGCTCGACTTACGTCGGGCGGGCGAGAGAAATCCTCGAGTAAAAATATTCGGGGTAGGGATTGAAGTCAAAGATAATGAAATAGCTATACAGCTGGAGAAGCAGAACGATAGTTCTGTGAATTTGGCTGTGGGCTGGAGTAAAAATCTGGAGCTAATTCCTAGGAGTAATAGAGTTACGAGTAGAGGTCAAGATGTGGAGTTTGAGGTCACGCCCGAGGTTGCTGGCGAGATTGTGGGACAGGTGTTGTTCGTTGGGCTGTCCCATTGTCGTGTGGGCCCCAATGTGAAAGTGTTGCGGTGCCACAAGTGCCAGCGATACGGACACATTGGTGTGTCGTGCAAGGCTTCGGCGGTGGTCTGCGGGCGATGTGCTGGATCGCATCACGCTGCGTGCTGCACTGCTCGACCGGCTGCGATACGGTGTGCTTGTTGCGCCGCTAGTGGTTGGGAGAGTGGTCATGTCTCGGGTGACACCTCAAAGTGTCGTACGTGAGATGGGCAGTGTAAGGATAGGGCAGGTAAACCTGGGACGGGGGAAACTGGCAACAGATGACCTGCTGTCCGAGGTAGGAAGAAGGGGTCTGGATGTTGTGTTAATTCAGGAGCCGTATGTAACCGGAGCTGGGACGTTTGCCAATCTTGGCAAATCACCACTGCGGTTAATAACCGGTTCCTCACCGGATGAGAAACCAGCGGCTGCGGTATTGGTTGTGAACCCAAAATTGAGGGTAACACTAATGACGCAGTTTAGGGGGACTCATCTGGTGATAGTGGAGATACGAAGTGGGGATCAGAGCTTCTATGTGGGCAGTGCGTACTTCCAGTTCTCGGAGCCGACCGAAATCCATGTCGAAAGACTGGAAGAAGTCGTCCGGCGATTGGAGGGTGCGGACTGGTTCATTGGGGGTGATGTCAACGCTAGGTCTACACTTTGGAATGACACACATACAGACGTGGAAGGGGAGAAGGTAGAGGACATGATTATGTCGGGAAATATGATCTGCTGTAACGCGGGGACGACACCTACATTTCACTCGGGGATGGGATCGGAAATAATTGATCTGACGATTGCGTCGGTGAGTGCTGCCGTGAATGTCCACGACTGGAGGGTGGTGTTGAATGCGGTTACTAGCGATCATCGACTGATCACGTTCTGCTACGATGTCAATGAGGACGGAAAGAAGGAAGAATGGGAACGTAAAAGGTTCAATGTCCGGAAAGCCGACTGGAATGTTTTTCGCCAAAGGCTCGCTGAAAGACTGTTTGACGGTCAATCACGCTGGCTAGAGGGGGATATACATTCTAGAGCAGATTACCTAACTTCGGCCTTGACCGAAGCATGTAAGAAGTCGATGCCGATGACAAGGCCTCATGGACTCAAGATGCCGACGTGGTTCACGGAGGAACTTGAGACCCAGAGGCGTACTGTCAAGCGGATAAGACGGAAACTGTGTAAGTCTCGAGCTGAAGGAAGCGAGGAAAGGACAGGCCGCATGGAAGAGATCTACAGGAGAGAGAGAAATAAGTACACAGCCACAGCAGGGAGGAGAAAAGAACAGACGAGAACCTGGAGAAAATTTACTACCGAGGGTAATGAGAGACTATGGGGGTCCGCCTATCGGTGGTGTAAAGAAGGAGCAAACACCGACTCACGAGGTGTGCTTGCAACCCTCCGAAAGGAGGGAGGTGGGTGCACGGTGGGCCTGGTCGAAACTCTAGACTTACTGCTCAACACCTTAATTCCCCCGGACACGATCAACGGTGAAACCGAGGAGCACAAACGACTTCGTGAGGAGACGGGTGTGCAACTGGGGGACACTTAAGAAACGGCCTGGAGTGGAGAAAGTGAGAGCAACCACTGTGAGGAATTTTCTCAGGAGGTGAGAAGCGCGATATGGCGCATGGGACGGGACAAAGCCCCTGCGGAGGATGGTCTAACAGCCAGAATCCTTAGAGTGGCGTTCCCAGTGATGGAGGAAATACTGACCACTCTTTTCAACGAGTGTTGGAGAAGGGCCCGTTTTCCGAAAGGGTGGAAGTATGCAGTGGTGGTACCACTATTGAAAAATCGTGACAAGGATAGATCTGACCCAAAGTCATATCGCTCGATCAGCCTACTTCCGGTGCTGTCAAAGGCACTGGAGTATCTGATATGCATGAGACTGAGGGAAAAGATTGGTCCGAGTATTGTTATATACTCTTTTGGTTAAGGCCAAAAGGTATATGTATGTTGTAAAAGAGTTCGTTCACTTACGGGTTGTATTCAAAACACTACACAAAATCTGTTTAACTTTAAGAAAATTATTTTATTAATAATTTTATTATAAGAATATCTTAACAACACAGTATTATGCGAATCAGCTACTTATTCACGACTAACTCTTGCTTATTCTACGTTCTTGTTTTGGCGACGCAGTCGCTTGCAAAAAAAAATACACATATTGCTTACACTACTATATTATTGTATAATATGCTTTTATGCTTACTAATCTAAAGTGTGTATGCAAGGGTTCCTAACAGTATGAACGATAATCAATATGACTTCAGAGCGTACAGATCAACAACCGATGCGATATTGAGAATGAGGGAATGGACCGAAAGTCGGGCAGAGAAGTACGTTCTCGGAGTGTTCTTGGACATTTCTGGGGCATTCGACAATGCCTGGTGGCCGGCAATATTGCATCACTTAAAAAGGTTGGGAGCCACGGAGAGATTGTGTGAGATGACACGGGATTACCTAGGGGGTAGATACGCCAGTATCACTGTGCCGACGAGGAGAAGCCAGGTTAGGCTGTCCAAGGGTTGTCCTCAAGGATCTCAGTTCGGACCAGAACTCTGGAACATTTTGATGGACTCTTTATTGAGTCTTGACGAATCGGAAGGAGAACTATCCATTGGTTACGCGGATGACGCGTTGCTGATGATAGCTGGGAAGACGAGATCAGAGGTGATCCAAAAGGCAGAGTCCAAACTGAAAAGAGCAGGATCCTGGGCGGGTGGTATGAAGTTGACCTTCTCGGCCACAAAGACGAAAGTCATGTGTCTGAAGGGAAGACTGACTCCACCCTACACAGTTAAGATGGACGGGAAGAGGATAGCGGAGGTAACAGAGATGGATTATCTCGGCGTTACCTTGGACGATAGGTGGAGTTTTAGAAGCCACGTGAAAAGAGTAGCGGGGAAAGCGGCACCAATGTTTCAGAGGATCCGGCGTATAGTAGCCTCAACCTGGAGCCTTAGTGGGCGGACGACGTGCAGATTATACTTAGGTGTATTTGTGCCGAGACTGCTCCAAGCGGCTGCAGTGTGGGGTGAAACCGTCGGCGATCGTATGATGAAACGTCTGCTGTTAGGAGCTCAGAGGGGTGCGCTCCTGACGGTAACGGGGGCATATCGTACCACGAAAACGGATGCCCTGCCTGTGCTAGCGGGAGTTCTTCCTCTGGACCTGGCTGCTAGACAATGGGATCGCTTGGCTAGGAGTAGGAGGTTAGGGCTCGGGAGGGAGCATATGAGAAGGGTAGAGGAGGAAGGAATTGCCGAATGGCAAGCACGGTGGGAGGCTAGTGAGAAGGGTAGACTCACATATAGCTACTTCCCATGCGTGAAAGAAAGGTTGAAGTGTAGCTGGGTGGAGGTGGATCATGAGTCTTCCCAATTCCTAACGGGACATGGTGAATTTAGATCCTACCTCCTACGCTTCTCTAAGTCAGAGACCGACGAATGTCAGCTGTGCGGAAGCTCGGATACGATGGAACACGTCGTTTTCGAGTGCGATGCACTGGCGGGCGCTAGACGGGCACTAATAGACCTAGTGGAGTCGAGAGACAAACAGTGGCCATGTTCACCGCGCTTCCTAGTGGACTCCCCGGAACTCTGGAAAGGGTTTCGTGGGTTCATGAAAGAGGCGTTATTTAGCATAAAAAATTCCAGGCAGGAGACCGAAAAAAAAGGAGGAAGCAATAGTTGCTGATCAAATGAAGGTGATGGTGGAGGAGCCACCAAAGGAATCACCAGAGGTTGCAGCTATCACAGCCTGCTTGGCTGATTTGACGATTGTTGTAAGTAATGTTAAAAATAATTTTTTGTTATAATTATTGTATTGTAAAAAATACATCTTTTATAGGAACCAGAAAATGACGATTCGTCATCCATATATAATGAATTCTTCTATTTTTTCAAAATCTAATTTGTTTTGTATGTTTTTTCAGAATAATTTTTTTTTTTTTTTGTTTTACTTAAAATGTTTTTCCTTTGTCCTCACACATATATGTCCAAGGTATGTCATATAGATCATATAAATGTGTATTTATTTGACTAAATAATATATGGTGTTTATATTTAACTTTCATGTCTATATAATATATTAGAGAAACATAAATTGAATTAATAAGTGTTCATTTTATACTATAACATTTCTATAAGAATTTGTTCATAAACAATTTTTTTTCAATATAAATACAACTATAATCTATTTGTTAAAAGCGTTGTAATGAATGTATTCAATAGAAGTTTCAGAAATAACATAAAATTATTCTAATATGAAGTATTAAACAATTTTTAGTACCTAGTTAATTTTATTAAAAACAAATATAAACAAATATTTGAAATGATAAATTTAATACAAATCATAATTAGTACATAGATTACTTGTAATAAAAAAATTAAAATAAAATAATAAGCATCACATGAACGTTAGTAATCGTACACCAAAGCTACCAAATAAAGGGTACAGGGGAAAAATGGTAATAGTCCATTTCTGCAAATTTTTCAGGGGAGCAAAAATATAGTTTAGACTAAAATCTTTCTTCACCAGTTTACCTAACTTTTTCATTTAATAATTATGGACTGACTGAAAGATTTTTTCACTGAATCGATTTCAACTGTCAATATTACTCCTTATTTGCTATTGAATCAAACCATAAAATCAAAATTAAAAAAAATGGACTACTACCGTTTTTCCCCTGTACCTTTCAAATATAAACAATTAAAAGGCTAAACATATAAAATAATGAATTCACGGTTACCATGTGAGAGACTATTCTCAAAAGCTAGGGCAATAATAACCAAAGCCAGAAATCGCTTATCAAGCTCTCGACTTTAGAAATTTTAACTTCTAGCTGACCTAACTGAAGAATGATCTTTAAGGATCATTTATATATTTAAAAAAACTATTTATAGACTTATCTTTTTTTAATAGTTTTTGATAATTGAATGAAAAACGACAGCAATAATTTATTTATACCCTCATTATATGATTTTAATTGCATATTTCATCTTTAATGCATACTTTGATGTTTTTTTAAAATATATATTAGAAATATATAAGAAATATATTAGAAATATATTTTTAATATATATATAAGAAAAAATACTTTATTTCTATAATTTCAATTAATATCATAATAAATTAATAGGTATAAACGGTTTTTCCAAATATGACCTTATATTAATAATTGGGGAAATAAAATATTTGGATTAATCTTATAATGATAAGTAAATATCGACTTCGTCAATAATTTAACACTGACTATATCACTATTATTCAACAAATAATTTTTTATACATATTTTTTTATTTTTCATGCATATTTTTAAGTATTTTACCGCATATTTGGTTAGTAATTAATGCATATAAATCTGCGCCCTTATATTATGAACAAACTAAAATTCACCAGTGGATTTCAAAGAACTCCTTTAAAATTGTAGGATATTCTATAGAACCAAAACATTCTTTTCATGGCTCAAACATTTGAAAAATGTTAGGTTTCGTTGTCCATTTCTAGCGTTGTCCGGTTTACGGCTACGCAGTACCGCCAAAGGGAATTCACCCAGGTACCATGGGCGGTCAATACTCGATGTATCTCTATCCTGGATACCGCTGATGGGGAATTTACCCCGGTATCATAGGAAGGCTTGTAGGCTAGAACGGTAGACTCAAGACTTGAATAGCAGGCTGTAGAGACGTCTGATCCAGCTGATGGTGAACAACGAAGTAAAGAGCACTCGACAGGTGCAACAGCTTATGAGGGGTACAGTCTATGTGATCAAGTCTGAAGACTTCGCAAACAATGTTCTTAAGGCAGTAGTCATTGGACAGGCGGAAGCAATGTCTGTTTCCGGCATAACCTCAGAAAACACCGTGTTGTTCCGGGGAACTATGGATTCACCTGTGGGGAATTCCTTCAACATCAGAGTTTTGAACGCACCACGTGGGATCAATGTTGCGTTTTTTCAGGAACTTGCCTCCAAAGATCACCCTCCGGGGGCGAAACAGATTGTGGACGAGAACAAAGAGGCCAGGATGTAGGCAAAGATTGACGAGCTCACAGCACAGATAGGCTCTTTCCACACCCCGCCAGGAAATGGACGGGCGAGAGAAATGGAACAGCTACGACGTTGGCCCGATAGTATTCGACGAGGCTTTGGTCGGTGGCATCAAGCCTTCGGACAAACGCATAAACCCATTAAAGTCAGAATTAGGCACTGGATCAACGCGATGATTGATATTGAAACAAGCCGTGAAGCCGTCCACCGACGCCTATGACGGGAAGAGGGTGGAATATAATGTAAATGCAAAACATGTCGATATAGGGTGAAGGAGTGGGGCAATCTCACACCTATTCACCCAAAACCAGGCTGGTCACCAAGGAAATACAAGATCCATTTTCGCCAAAAATCGGGTGTGGAGGAGAAGAAATTCGGACTGAGCATGAACTGCGGCGTGACTCACCGGGATAGGAGTCCCCAGGCACGCCGTTGGTATGGCATCTGAAACGTTTCAGGATGAGAAAGAAGCACTCCTGTCTGTGTTGCATTTATCGTCGGGTTTGTTGGAGGGGCAAACGTGAAGTTGGTTCCCGGGTCAATTAAATGTGTTCGAATTGGTTCCCGAATAAAATTACTTATCAGTAGGGCAGAGGACTTGTAGCTCTAAATGTGTGTTGTAAATTCATACCACACTAATTTTTTTCTAATATTATTTACCTATTATGACTTATTATTACTTATTTATTATAAGCACAATTATTATTATTGACAAATACGTATGTAGCTTATATTATGAATATATTAATATATTATACACAGCAACATTTTTAACCATATCTAGGTATTCTAGATAGTGTTTGAACTATTCGAACTTATTTGAATTCTAGACAGTTCAAAGTCTGAATAAATGAAAAGGATATTGTTGCTGGTTGAATATATCATAATAATTTGAAAAGTTAATTAAACAAGGTTGTATTATCATGAAAGCTTGCGGGAATCAATTGTTATGTTACCTGTAGACAATCCGGGAACCAATTCATAGTCGTCCGTTGGAGGAAGGCCTCCACATTCTCGGGAAGCTGCAACCAGGCCTAGTGACAAGAACAGTACTACACAAGAACCAACAGCTAAGGAAAATGAAACCCAAAGCGTGCCAGCACGGAGTAATGGCAATGCTAAAGATCATGACAGGCCTAATGAAGATAGGAGGCCCTTTCAATCACTCCCACTGGCGACAACTCTGCTATTGGGAGCTCCAATACGGCTATGTCCCATACAAGAAGATCGAGGATATGCGGGGTGAGATCATGGAATGGTTACGCGAGTGAAACTCTCTCGGAGGCCGTTAGGGGAGGACAACTACATGGATGAATTATATGCAGCAACCCAAGAATTCATGTCTGAAAATTGAAAAAAGTTCCCCCCACCGACGGAATCCACCTTGTCGTGGTAATGGGCTCACGGACCAATCACTTTGTCTGTGCTAAGAGGTTCCACCCAAGACGTCGGAACAATACCTACGCGGACATACATTAAGTTTTAATTTGTGATCGTGGGTTTTTCTGATGGTGTTCCAATATTATACACTGATGTATTTTAAAAGTAAAATAATTTTGGATACTATTGCATTGTGTTATTACTGTGACTGTAGATAACTTGTCAATTATTATAAATATATGTTATGTATCATAATAAAGGTAATGTCATTTTTTATTAAATTGTTACTACAAAACACATCAGATCCATTGACACGGTACACAACGATCGCCGGTACAAAGTACACCGGTTAGCAGTATCACCACCACCACCACGGGTAAAATCACGATATTGTCAACTCTCCCACCAACGCCGTAAAAGGTCTAGGCGGGACGGGAAGACAAGTCGTGCGAGACGAGTACCGGCTCCCGACATTTTAGCACTTTATCTTGCACACCCGAAGGTGTTATTACAACGACCATCCATTTTCGTTCGTTGATCTTACCGTATTGTAAATCTGTGGCAAATCGTATACGTGGTGTAAATAAACTAGGTGTCTTTATTTAAAAAGAAAAAAAAACGGTGTTTTTCTTTTTATTCTATTAATTTATTTTTAAACAAATTTTCACCGACCGCCGAAGCCGCGTCACCATGATATAAAGATATGGATCATAAAACCGTACCAGCTAGAGAGAAAATTCTATCATACGTCTTGCAACTATTGAATCAGTTACCTTAACTATTACAAATCCTAATGATATAGATGAAAGTGATTTTAAAATGAATAATGTGTTAGCATTTAATTACAAAGGCCTTACTAATAATACAAATGACGGATCTACACAGTTTAATGGGGTATCTTTCAAAACCTCAACTTCAATTTGATTTAAATCCATTAAGTGGTAGAGAGAGAACACGAGAAGAAAAATATCCAGCAATAACAAATATTACCAAAAAATATTTAGCAATTCAAACATTTAATTTATGGTTGTCCCTAGCATAGTAATGTCAT
>NW_020270706.1:20956-21630 GCF_002803265.2 Melanaphis sacchari
AAATAGCTTATTCATTATCATTGAATTAAAATTAAAAATGTATAATTTATAACGTTTTACATTATTTAATAGACATTTTTATCAAAATATGAACATTGAATATGAACAGCATTATTTGCTACCTATCCTGATTCAATTAAGCCAACAGATATTTCTCTGGACCAATAAATATTTTACTATTATCAAAATACTAAACTTAAATTTATAAATAATTTAATTAGTAACTATCAACAATTAGTAAATTATATTTTAATTTAAAATTTGTATTTTTAATTTAAAGTGATTTGATGTAAAATTTAAATTTAATTGAGAATTTAAGTATTTAATCATACAAATTATAAATGATATATTATAATATAATACCTGGGGGTGAAGTGGCCGAGCGGACTAAGGCGGCGGTTGCGTCGCGCACCGTCGCCGGTTCGAATCTCGGTCACGGACGGCGTCACTCTTCAGGCAGTCACGGTGTCTGGAGAGAGAAGCCGCCGCCCCCCACCCGGGCATGACAGAAACCTACAGGTGCCCACTAAAAAAAATTCTGCCAAATAAGCGTTTTCCTTCTACAATTAACTCATCTTTTTGTATAGAGTTAATTATGGTGACACCTGGCGACATCTTGACCCGTCTGCATATAAGCATTCCGTACATGAGCTCGGCACCTGTATTAAAATCAT
>NW_020270707.1:0-33283 GCF_002803265.2 Melanaphis sacchari
TGTTTTAATGAAGTATATCGTTACTTAAATAGTTAGTCGTCATAGTATCGTTACAGTATAGTCAATATAAAAATAAACTTCATTTAATATGTAGTGTCATCGTAATTATTATTATTACACAATCGATAATAAGATTATATTGCTATCAAATATTTGATAATGTGTACTGTAGTCTGTGACGATTTATAAATGTATGTGAATATGTCGTTGGCCGTTGGGCGTAAATGAGTGATTTGTTTTCAGGTAGAAAATTTTGAATGTTCGCAAACGAGTTGCAGCGATTAAATGGTATTAGTCAGGGAAAATAGAGGTTGTTACCTGTTGCAACACATAATCGTTAAATAGCTCAGTTTATTAGATAGGTTAAGAAAACGTTTAACTAATAATAGTCATAGTATTAGCGTAAACACTAAGTAAAATATAGCAAAATAGATTTTAGGTTAAACTATGGTATATAAGAGATAGCTGTCGAAAAATGTGGAATTCTTCGCAGTGATCGTTGACAAAATCGCTGTTGAACAAAACAGTAATAAAGTACTATACTCATATTTTCAATGTATGCGAGCATATAAGTAGTGTATCAAAGTAATCAAAACATAATCAGGGTTAACAAGATAGAATATAATGTCATTAAATAAAATATAACTGAGGTATTCTAGGTATTTTATAATCGAAGCAAGTTATGAGCATTATACAATTTTAAAATGCACAAAACTTGGTGCAGAATTAAAATATCAAAAAACCTTTCAAGGTTCCTAAACTAATATTCTTACCTTTTAAATTTAATTATAGATAATTTTACTATGTTATTAAAAATAAAAGAGCAAAACGAATTATTCTTAACGTAAATCGTATTTTAATTATAAAACCTAAAAAACACTTTTTGGCATAACACCTGTTAAGTTTGTTAGTAAACAAAGTGTAAGTCACTTGTTAATATAATATAATAATATAATATAATATTCAAATTATTTTAAATCCATAAATCAACAAACGCATACCTACTTTTTATACTATGTTAGATCTAAATAAAGATAAATGAAAAGTTGCAAAACATTTTAAATTTAAATAACGTAAATTTTTTTTATATAAGCCATAGTGTAAACTGTTAAGTAAAATTCAAGACTATACTTGTATTTGGGTATTTATTTTTTAATGTGGAGGAGGGGGTAGTGATTATGTTAATTATTTCTAAAAAAGGATATAAAGGATATAGTATGTAAAATAAAATAAAAAATAATAAAATACATATAAATTAAAGAATTGACAAAGAATATTTATATATACATTTTTTTTTTTTAAATGTACATATTTAATAATTCATTATACATTTTTATCATTTTTTTTTTTTTTATATAATATACTGAGTGTAGCTATATAATAAAAAAAAGAATATAATATGTTGAATGTTGATTTTTTTTTTTTGTAACTAAAATACGAATAACAGTACTTTTATCGCATTTGTCTATTTTATAGTTATAAAATTAGCATTTTTTATTGTAGTTGTAAAAAATACTATAAATACTCGTATAATAGTAAATTTTTTTTTATTATATTTGAAATTCAATTTTCGATTACATTTGTTAAAAATCAAAAACATTTCTCAATTATTTTTTGTCTGCCGTCGATTACTGTGTGCCGGTCGAAACTCCGATAGTGAATATTAAGAACGACTGCGGTGACTTTGCAGGTGTTGAAACAACGATGGCACTCAAACCCATCATCGAGGAAAATAAGCTAGAGATGTCTGTTATTGTCGTGGGCACTGATGCAACGGTGCCGTTTACACAACCACAACAAAAAAGACGCTGGTTCCTGTCGGCTCTTCGGAGAGGTTTCCGGAGGGTCTTCAGGGCCATGTGTTTGTGGTTGTGCGTCACCGCGTGACCAAGATGGGGATTAAAAGCACTATAAGAAAGGAAAAGGAGACCGAAAGTGCAAGATCGTGAAGGAAGTATGTTTATTTATATCACGTTTTCCGCGGTCACATCTTTTGGGCGGACGTGTTGTGGCGAACATCGGTTGCGGTGCAGGACAACTTTTTTTTGTCGAGACCGTTCAATCGAGTTGTCGGCTTCGATCGCCGGCGCGACGGACGTGAGGAGGTGGTAATGACAGCAGTGGCGCAGATTCGGGTTGGTAAGCGATGGAGAAACGGATGTCTATGACATCGTGTATCACAGTTGGCGCCGCTTCCGGTTATAAGCACGTCTTGCAACCGGTCACAGCGTTTTTGGGCGCATTGGCGGCCAGTAGTTCGAACTTGACCGGCGGGGCACCCAGATGAAAACGATGTATCTACAAATTACTCGAACTAGTGGGGTGATTCATTGAGTTTTTGCCCCGGAATCCTGTCGTCCGAGCACCAGTGGTAGGCCGCCTCACGTTGCTACTGTTGCACTATATTGCAAGTGCACTAGCACTCGCCCGAATTTCCGTCATTGTCCGCCGCCGCCATCCAAATGCATGTCATCGCACGGGTCATTCTTGTAGTCCGCTGCAGTTACGCCGACACCACCAGTCGGTCACGGTCTTAGCGCACCCGCAATCCTAATCCTACATGTCCGACACTCCGCTCGACCGCCTGGGCCGATTGTGGTAATGTGAATATAGATAAACGGTGGCTAGTTCTATTCTCACGAACGTCATTGGTTTTTTTCCCTCTTTTTTGTGTCTATCTATCCTGTTATGGTTTTTAAATATTTTTGTTATTGTATTTGAGTAATTTATACCTTATGAAAAATACTCATGTTATACATATTTGATATAATATAAATAAAATGTTTTGTGTACACAAAAAAAAATAAATTATTTTCCATGCGATCATTTATTATATATATTACATGTATTATTTATATGGCGTATTTATGGGGAGGGATATGGGGGATAGATCCCTCTTTGGCCTTTTTTTACTGATGTATAATATTGTTTTTTGATATAAGATATTAGTATATAATTTCCGCAATAGAAATACAGAATAAAATTGTATAAATTATACTATACAATATTGATATATTAACCATTTTAAATTATTATGGTCGACGCCCGTAGTCCGTACACTGTTAAATATGATTGAAAAAATAAAACTGTTTCGTATCATAAAATATTGTCATTATTATCAACAATCCATTCGGCAATAACTACGCCTCTAATAATAACGTTCGGTTGCTATTTTAACATCGTAGGAATGCAGTAAATAATAAACATTATTCAATACGCAGTGACTCGTACATAGTAATTCTATGTTTATGTTATATTTAAATTTAAATTAATACAAATATAAATATAAATTTTTGTTTAATGCTCCAAATTCTAGTAACAGTTCCAGATAATAATCTAAAAATTACTAGTTATTTTAATCATTTAATATTGCATTACTTTACTTTCAATGCTTGAAATATGTTCATGTGTAAATGTGTCAGAACTCACTACTCAATAATTATTGATCAGTAATCACTGATTACTGTAGCCACACTACTTAGATGAGTCAGATGATAGTGTATTTTTTGGTTTTCTTCGTTCATTTAAAAAATAATTATGAATAATTAATTTTCAAAACAAAAGAACACATTATTTACTTATTTCTCAAATAAAAAAATTCGCTTTAATGAGGTAATATTAATTATTTTTAAATTAATCTTTTATTCATAAATTATTGTAATCCACTATTTCACAATGTTTAATTCTGGGCCTGAAAGGTTTAATAATATCTATAAGCTATAGGAATATTATATTCTATCATAAGTTTAATTTATCACTATTTTTTGTTTTAGGAAAACAGTTCTATAAATATATGTGTACCTATATTTACTTTACTTACTGATTATATCGACACTTAACATTTTTGAGAAATAACGGTAATGGTAAGTATGGTAAGTGAACACCCCCTCCCCTCAAAAAAAAAAAAAAAAACTATTAGGGGAAATAAAGTTTGCCAAAGTATATCCCCCGTTTGAAAAAAATTCTAAATACGCCGCTGACCATTTGGACTTTTAGTGACGAATTCATGGCGCGTGCACATACACACATACATACGTGTTTCAACCCTCCAAAACAAACCTTACCAATAAAACCCTACACAAAAAAAAACCTACTGTTTCTATCTACGGCTAATGGCCTTATTTGCTGGGCTTTAAAATAAGATCAATAAAAAACGAGGTGAAATGTGATACCACAGAGCCAGGTTTAGGAGTGGATAGCTGGACGATCACCCAGGGTGTCGATGTACCATGGGCGCCATCAGAGTTAGTAATTTATATAAATTAATATTGATTTAAATACGAAATACGTAATGTTTTTCTGTATGATTTTGTCAAGATGCAATAATAAAAATAGAATTTCGTTTATAAAAAAACATACAATGATACTTTAAAATAGATGAAAAATATTTACTATGCCTCCCACTCACCATAAAAAATTCAAATTTACATCATTGATTAATTATGCGTTAGTATATTAATGTTACAACGATCCAACACAGTTTTTTTATAACAAAATAATTTGTTGTATAGTTTTTGATAAAATATTATCACAGCTTAAAAAAAAAAAATGTATTGAAATAATTCACCATAAATAACCACAGGCTTACAATTTTTTATTAACCAGTAAAAAAGTTTGAAAATCTTAATTTGAAATTTAAGGAATAATGTTTTTTTAAATTAGCTGACCGTCTAATATATTTTAAATAATGTTATAAAGAACTTTGTTACTTGTCTTAGATATATTCACTTGAATGTTTACCTGTATGTTCGATTACACATTTTGGATTAGTTTAATTCTATATTTTGCAAAGAACAACTATTTATCGTACTCCTATATTTTAGTATGGCATCACATAATATATTATTTAAAAACCATCTTGTATATTCGATAAATTTTTAACTAAAATTTAAAACACTTTGAAATTTTACTCGAATATTCGTAGAAATGACGTCCTCGTCCAAACGAAGAGTTCAAAATTTGTATTCGGATAAATTCTTACGTGGTCATCAGTCACAGAATGTACCATCGCTGAAAATATCGGATGTAATAAAAACGACTATAACGTTAATTTATTGGCGGAACAGAACATTCGATACTGTAAGACAGTCGTGATATAGTCTATGACACCATAGTGTATGAAATTATACGTTGGAAGACGACACATATCTGGCAGACGACAAAAAATATACGACAGAAGACGACGAATACGCTGCAAACGATACTCACCAGAAGGCAAAACACTGTTTGTGCGATTTCTCAGCTTTGTGACAAACACCAGTTGACATCACTATAACTTCGACGCATTTTAATGTGTTGGATGTGCTAACTGAAAAATATTACTGGTTGCGGCCACTCGGAGGTGGAAAAATTTACAACTAATTTCGCTATTTTCGAATGACGACTGGTCATCATCGAGTTCTAGTGACAGGAGTGTGGTGTCTTTGGAAATATATGGACGGTGGACTGGAACAACTATATCGGAAAAATTTTTAGAGTTCAAAGGGATCTAGCGGGAATCTGAAATGTCAGTTCGGAGATTGAAAAGTACACACCGCCAATACTTTTGTGAAGAAGTGCACCAAGGCTGAGAAATTGAAGAATCGTTGGTGTCTCCCGCAAAGATGACCGCCGAGGATATCGATAAGATTCATTCATTGATAGTTTTTGGCCGTTTGGGATATGCGCAAGGACAGGAGTCACCGTGTGTGTGAGTCGACGTGTTGGATATCATGATGGTTTTACGGGTTTTACGTGACGGTGTTGAAAGTGACGTTGACGGGATAGATGAAATCACAACGAAAGAAATAAAATCAGTGCTAATAGCAGAACAACCGCAATTCAACCGTCCTAGGCCGTTCTTATCGGCGTTGAGAAGGTGACTTTTCAAGGTCTGTAGAAGTTTGTGCCGCTGGCGTTACAAATGACTATGATGGTACGGAGACGTGGTAAACTTGATGGACTGTGCAAAGTGACGAGTAAGATCGTTCTAAAAATCGTTGACCCGTAGTACTATAATATGTTTACTACACGTCATTGACAAGTGACAATCCTGTAATCATGCAGTTATTCAGTGTTTAATATCATAATTTATAATGTTATAAATGTCACACATAATGCTTACAGGGTTTATTATTAATGTATTTGTATTTAAAAAAAAAAATGTTTTGATAAATATATATATATCGTAGTATCGTATATAGGTAATGTACCTATTTATTTAGGTATTGAGTTATATTATGTTTATCAAATGTATAATAAACCTGTTTCATATTGTTATGTAAAAAATAAAAGTTATTTATTTACAAGACACTAGTTAGTTTAATTGACTGATAGATGTTTAAGATAAAATCAATCAAGCGCCATGATTCAAATATTCTATAGTAGTGTATGTGTGTATTTAATGAAAATGCATATCCGCGAAAACAAATTAATCGAAACTACAAAAAACTATAACTTTAACCCATAAGTGAATATTATAATTGTAATTATATTGTAATGAAGTGTTTACAATATTGTATTATTTATATTTTAAAATTTTAATAAACATAATGATAGCAATATATATATATATTTATATAATTAGCCAACTAATTACGGCTTCGCCCATGATTGGTTGTTTATAATATGCCTTTAGACGATGATTTATTGATGTGTAGAATTTTTATTCAAATTTTATCGTTTAATAATGTGATCGGCAAGTAAATATAAAAAACGGTTAGGTAATGAAAACGTATTAAAATGATTCTAGCGGTATTAAGTATTTGGTAAAACCTTTTGAAAAATAATTGGAAAAATGTTAAATACAATACCTTCAGATCAAAAAAAAAAAAAAATTGAAAATTGGGCAATGTGGTGGAATTCAGGAGGGTATTTGGAACAACTCTGTGAAAAAAATGGAGAAAAGATAAATAGTGTTGTCACAAAATGGGAACATAAAAAAGGCCTTTTCTTGTGGATCACACAGAAAGGCCTCAAAAATTAGCTTTGTTTTTAATTTTCGAGTAATTCATTGCTTAACTTTTGAGTTCATTAAATTTTACCATACAACAGTGTGATTAAATGCATGGAATAAATAGATAGATGATATCTTTAAATTAATTTAGATATTTTTAAAATTTTATTTCGAGTAATTATAACAACTCTTATAGGTAACATAAGTGTTTTAATGGTAACCATGGTTACAAAACAATAATTTTAATAATAATATTGGATATAAGTAAAAATTCTCATTTTTCTTAATTAATTTTACTTTTTTATTGACAAAAGTGGTATTAAATTCTTTAACATACTATCAGGTATAACAGTAAGAAATTTCAGCAAAATCGGTTCAGTTGTTTTTTTGGTTAGCTCAGTCGTAGAAAATCCCTTACAATTTTATATAGTATTATATTTAGATATAGATATATCCTAAACGGCTAGACATGTTTGTCATCTTACATTGGTCTTGTAAGTTCCTTAATTATAGGTAAACCTACGTTTTAATATCTTAACAAAATGTATAATAATATTACAATGATAAAATCTTTCGGTCTGCTATATATTCATGTGCCGAAGTAGTCTCGTTTCATCACTACTAAGTCTGTCCGTAAAGTATTATCGTCGTTGATACAAAAAACAAAGGATGTTATATACTAAAACCTGATTTTTCAGGAGATACTAAAAAGTTTTAAAATCTCATAAATTATCAATGATAAACAAAAATTAATTTTATAATTGTAAAACTATATGAAT
Organism: Melanaphis sacchari; assembly: GCF_002803265.2. Lineage (NCBI taxonomy): Eukaryota > Metazoa > Arthropoda > Insecta > Hemiptera > Aphididae > Melanaphis > Melanaphis sacchari. Next base: position 7,714 of record NW_020270707.1, read on the forward strand.
GTTAATTGAAGTAAAAAATTTAATAGTTATAGATTTATTGTATAAATTGATAATATTTTATTAAATAGAAGAATTTATTAGTTACAAATTTTTGTTACAATTACATAAAAGATTTTCGTTGTCACATAGAAGGTATTTCAATATTACATAGAAAGTTTTCTAACGGCGATTGGAATCACATAGGATGAAGGGATTTTGAATAATTTTATAAAAATAAAACTACTTAAAATATTTTATCGATCAACTGAGACTACTTGCATAAAATTATTGCATATAGCAAAAATATTTATTTAAAGTATTTTAACTACCTATCAACCATTTATGAAGTATTATGTTATAATCAATAGTAATAAATAATAAAAACTAGTATTATCCCTTTTTTTGATTTAAAGCAAAATATTAATTTATTTCAAGTCTTAAAAAAGTTTAAAATACCTAAAACAAATAATAAGCATTCATCGAATAACAAATTACTAACTACCTTACAAGTTTAATTTTGTATTTATTTTTATTGACATCATCATAAATTAATAATTATTATCAACAAGAAAAAATCTCCCATGTGTCAAATGTCGTATACGACGCTATACCCTACCATTGTGTATAATACTTACAATATAATTTTGACCAAATTTGTAATCATATGCGTTATATTTCACAAATGATTCATAGTAGATAACACAGCGATGGTGAAGGGTTCGCAGTGGTTCAGTTGCACACACACCATGACAGCACACGTCGGCAGACATTTTTCGTGACCGATTGACGTACAAAATAACGAAACGCTCCGCGATGCATCGACTTAGTCGACAAAAAATAAACGCTGCGCGTCGCATGATATAACGGCACATACGCAGACGAGGACGGACGGACGTGTTATTTCACGACGACAGCTCGAGCTGTGGGTCCAGCGCGCACACGGCACGAAACACATACGAACGGATAGTGCAAACGGACGAATATAAATTCGACTGCACATCGGTGCAGCGCTGCAGACGGTATAATGGCAGCCTGCTACACGGAGCTGGATTCACTGTTGTGGGGGCCCAGGGCTAAAGTATGGCGGGGCTCTCGGGCGGTCTATAATAAAAAGTGCATATTTTAACTTACTGTGTATAAAATATATTTGTTTAGTTTTCACTATGAATAATTATTAATTATACGACATTTTAATTAATTCTTACAGTAATTATTGTTTGCTTATAAATGTAGAACTGTAGATATATTTGTATAAAATAATACGAGGTTAAAAAGTGTTTGCTCGTATAAATAAATACAAATATATTCTATCTAAGTTGCTGTATACTATGTGCAGTTAAACTGTAAAACCCACAATTTTACGTACCGTGATAATAGATAATGCAATAAAAATTATTACCTACGACTTGCATAATATTGACATTTCCTAAAACATTTTTTTCAAACAGAATTTTATTTCTCAAGTATAAATCAGAAACTCGAAATGCATTTTTTTTTTTTGGCCTAAGGGCCCATAAAAAATTGGGAGCACGAGTACGCGCCCTTAATGCATTCCGTCAAATCTGGGCATGCCACTGCACAAGACGAACGGGACGGGAACAGCGCGGCCGAACGGAGTTGAACGCGAAACAAATACGACTTGTGAGCGTCGAGTGATAACAATCGACGGTCGCGATTTCGGGTGACATGACCACCGACACGCGACATCGCACGATACACTGTGAATGCGTCAAGGCAGCGACATGCGCAGACGAGAATCGAAAGGCGTGAGCGACACGGACCGACGTAAAGGCTTATAATTCGTTACTACAGACGACCCGCTGTCGGCGAACGACGCTGGGCGAATGTAGTAACAAATGTCGCGTGGACTGCAACGACAGCCGATTGTACTCCAGGTGACGCGTGCATAAATAGTATTGCAAGTATAGTACCGAGTACCTACCGGATACCACGGAATAACGCTTGTCGACTGCCCTCGGATCATATACACACGCGTGTTACACGCAATGCACATCAATCGTACGTAGACCGGAACAGCGACAATTTTCGCGACACCGAATATTTTACAGCCAATAAATGAGGGGGGGGGGAATCAGCGCGTATAATTATTGTGAACTTATAGATCGTGTCATATTTATATCAGCGTGTACGAACGAGATGTGGATTGATGACAAAATAACGGAAAAAGCTTGAGCCATGGTTATTGCTTCGCGTGCATGAACGATTGATATTGAAATATTACGTTATCAGTTCGCGAAAAGAATATTTTTGGTAAGATACTAAATGCAATAGGAGTGTCTAGAACGTGATATAGTGCAAACGATTTCATGAATTGTGCTCAACAATATCCTAGGTATATGATTCGCTCGATTCGTAGTTACGCGTTAAACAATACTGAAAACCGTGAGATGAGTATTGATATTTTATTAATAACTCTATACGGTTGACAGCAACAATAAATTTTTAATAATTTATTGATGTTTGTAGTACGACCTTATTGGGGAATCGAGCGTCAGGCGTAAGTCATGTAGATGTGACTGCTCGAGTGTGTGTGTGTGTGTGTGTGAGGCTATTGCGCACGGTATTCGCGCAGGCTACCTAACATACATAATATAATATAAAATAATAATATAATATAATATATAATATTATATATATTGAGATACGCCAGTTTCTATAGAAATTATATTATTTGTTTATCGGAGTTACGACAAATGCATATCAATTAACACCGGTTTCATAGAAGAAAGCACATTTAAATATTATGATTATGATACCAATCGACGCGCATTTTTTTTTCCATTGAATGACATGAAAAAATGAAATTTGAATTTTTTGGAGTTACGCCGTTTGCTAAATAAGCTGACGATATATAATATATAATAAATATAAATTATATATAATAATAAAAAAAATAAATATATAAATAAAAATAAAAAAAGTTAAATATAAATTTTAAAGAGAACGCGGTCTTGTATGATTATTGTTACCTTATTATACAAATTCCCACTCAAACCATGACATTATATTTCCCAATCAAAGTCGTACTGCAGCTAAGATATTTTCATATCATTCGTGAGTACAAAGGCACTCACATAGGTTTTTTTTATATAATTAATTAACACCAGTTCTGGCAAAGAGAATACATAAAATGATACAAATTAACTACAGGAAAAGGCAGTTATCATAGAATAATAAAATTAAATTTTACATCGTAGTTATTTATTCAAAACCTAGACACAAACATTGAAGATTAAATTTGTTATCAAAATAAAAGTTAAAAGCGAGTTCGTTGGTTTTCCTTAACAAACAACTTAGAGGTTCATTTAAGCAATACGATTAAAAATGGAAAAGTACATTAAAAGTAGTAGAACGAGTAATAAAAACAGAAACATGCCAGTTTATTTTTAAAATATTTCGGAACTACTTTTTTAACTATTTAATAATTTACGTAAAAAAGATACATCATTGAATATTCGTTTAGATGTACGCAAGAATGTGCAAATGAAGTTCGATTCTTAAGTTATCAACCGGAACGTTTAATTCAATGATTGAACGTTATTCAAACGTAAGAAGTCCATATTCAACGCTCGAATGAACGAGTGAGCAATACATATTTAATTTGTGTTTTTTTTTTTTATAAATAATTGTTTGATATTTCAACTTATAGTAGTTATCTAAAGTTGATTAATTTATTTTAATATACAAATAATATTTGGATCCATCTGCGGAGCAATAACCTAAATATAAATATTTAATATTATGAAATTTGTAAAAATAAAAGAAGAGATATCAAAGAAAAAAAAATCAATACAATAACAAATGCATAATCGCCTTACCCAGATTATCAAAGATATCTGATAAATGCGGGGCTATTTAAAAGTGCTTTAAAATATAATAGGGGAAGCCAACATGAAAAGGTTCACGGGCCACATAGATAAATACAATGGTACCAAGAGCTAATATGTTTATAGAGACATTTTATTTTATTTAATAATTTATTTAAGCTGATACTTAAAAATTAAAATTCATAATCATATTAAGTTAATTTTAATTTCATAATTATGACATGAACCAAATTTAACTATGACGTGTGTTATAAGTGGTTCGAAAGCCGTAAGTTTGCCACCTATGCAATTATGTAATGATATGATAAAAATAGTTATTCAATAACTAAGAAAAAATAGCGCTGAATGGTGTAATGTTATAAAATTTACACATACATAAAGCTTGATTGAAATCAAAGGGAGTTGATTTGGGTCTTAATATGTCCCGCTCTTTTGGCAATATAATTATACATATAATCCAAACATTTTTTAAAATGTCAAAAAAGCTTCAGGTTTTTACAAGACACGTAATTAACAACTGCTAATAGAAACGTTATCGATAGACGTCGTTATGATTCCTGTACACAGTTATAAATAAGATTATTATCTAAAGATTTGATAAGAATGATTCGTTGCATTAGATTGATATAAACATTAAAAAGTTGTATTTTTATAAATTTTTAATGCTTTATAGTTATATCATTTTGCTCAAAGAAATATTTAAAAGTTTAATGTTTTTATGATTTATTTATGTGACCGTATCCATGACGGATATTTGAACAGCTCTCTCTCTCTCTCTAAATCGTGTTTAAATGTAATATTAAATCAAACCCTTTCAAAAAAAAAAAAAAAAAAAAAATGGTTACGCGTTCGTACACGCATTAAAGAACGAACGAATAAATTAATTAAACACGTATACATAACAGCGATGCTATATCAGAGTATAAATGCTGTGCGTGACCATGGCTCAAGTAATGACGATGGAGTGCATATTGGAAAAGAACAGAAATTTACAGTTGTTGAACGTGTACAAGACAGCTGCACGACAAAACAGTAACTACGTACCTAATGATACGACGGTATGGACATTATGATTACGTCTGACTGAAGGGAATCTTAACATCAACAACGACGGTTGCGCGCGCGGTCCTAAAATAAAAACGGCAAAACGATCTACCGCGTCGGCGACAATAATGACGTACGGCAGTGCGGCCACGGCGCGGACGTAACGCGCCTTACGCGACCGGTCAGAATCTATCGGCAGCGATGACGTAACGTGCCTTACGCGTCCCCTCGTAATCTATCGTCAGCGATAACGGAACGCTTGGAAATACTCGCGAGTTGTTCGAAGCGTGATGATTGGCAAGATTAGCGGCTGGAAGACGGAACGCAGAACCGATCGCAACGCAGAACCGATCGCAGCGCGCACGACGTGTACGTAAACGCATCGGCACGGCATGCTTCGCGGACATGTCGCGCGTTGTCCGGCGTTAACACATACGATGCGCGGTCGGAAAACAAATGGACGCATCAAAACGCGATCGTATGCTGCGGTCGCGATTCGGCGATGAAGAAACGCTTAGCAGGCTGATATACTGCTTCGTAGTCCGGAGCTGACGAAGAATGGTGATAAAATGGGGGGGGGGGGTTGAGACCGGTGTAGACGTCGCGCGGCTGAAAGCTGACCGTATGTCACTACGCGGCGACAGCATGGCGACTCTGTATTCAGAGATCAGTCTAGATTATGCTAAAATCGCAATATTTTGACGAGGATTTTAAATGATTGAATCATATATTTTTGAACATAACTAGTTAAAAGTATAAAAATGTTTCGTTTTTTTTTTTTTTATCAATTATAATGTATGATATTATTGGTAGTAACTTATTAATCTTATTAACCTAACTGTTATACGATCTAGGACAAATGGACTCGATTGTTTAGACGTAGCCGACAAAATTATATCAATTCAACTCTTTTGCTTTTACGTATTACCTACTTATGACAATTATGTTATAATATATTATAGGTTTATTAAATAACATTATAGTTTTTTAACAATATTAGATAGAGACTATCCGTTAAAAATATATTGATATTGAGAAAATAGTCAAAAATAATGAATAAAGTGGAATTTTGACATTTTTACGAGGGATGTGTTGTAAATATTAAATTTTTATTTATTTTATTTTTTAGTAAAATTTTTAATTTATGTAAATATTTGAATAAAATGTATGCTTTTAAACTATAGTGTCTTATAATTATTTTACTATATATATATAAGTAAATTGTTCATAGCTGTGTTTGTAATATTCATAAAATTTTATACTCGCGTCCAAATGTATGCGTGCGCTCAAACGGTCGTGTCTAAATGACTTAACGTCCAAATGGAGCTATATTAGTATATTATCATTTATCACTATGTTTGAAAGTAAAATTACTGAAAAAGCTTGAGCTTTGGTTATTGCTACGTGTACACCAACGATTGACAATAATATTATATTATGTTATTAGTCTGCGTAAAAAATGTTTTTGTGTTAAATACTGTATGCAATGTCTAGAGGCTAGATCATGGTGTAGAAATTTCATCTACATCGCAGACTACAGTTAACCGCTATTTTAATGTAGATTTAAATTTTCTAATTGAAATTCTCGTCCTACGTGTTTTAGGTTACAATTTATCATGGCACTTCACGCGTGCTGTAAGAAATACGACAGTCGCGAATTCAGCGACATGATCTGACCAGTATGATCGATACACATACTCACATTATATGCCTATACATATTGACTGTAGGCAAAACATTAAGACATAACATATGATCACAATTGTGAGAGGGGGGTATTAGTATTTTAAGGACCTAATACGTCAACAAGAATATCGATAGCATGGACCAATTGATTTGTCGTATACTGGCGTCGAGCATTTAGTGAGAAAAAATTACAAGCCGAATAACGACGACTTCATATTTTATTTGGATTCTGGCGAAACAATCGTTTGGAAATATTATATAATATTATAAGTGCAATTATTTAAGTACCTACAATAACTTCTATATATAAAAACGAGTAAAATAAAAATAAAAATTGTCGTAGGTCTTGCGTTGATAAATCACTCTTTATCAGTAATTGAAAAATAAAGAAATATATGATATACGTATTATATATATATATATATATATTTATAAAAAATTATTTTCTGTATTTGTTGTAATCATGTTCTTTCTGAACGACTTAATAATTTCCAATAAAAATTATATCAGTAGAATCTACGAGACTTAGAGGGTGTTTAACCTAGTTTATTATTTTAACCGCTACAGATTGGTATTGTGTGGCCCACTTCTAAATTTAGTTTTGGCTTACAAGAATCAAATATTTTTTTGTTTATTTATATTGTAAATTATTGCCATTGGCTTCACTGCTTATGTTGCTATTAATTATTAGTAAAAATATGGGATATTAAAATGTTTAAAAATATATTGAAAAACAAAGCTTAAAATCAAATACGTATGAAAACAACTATAATAATTAATTATAATGATTCACCGAATCATGATTTTTATACCTAATTTTGTACATATTATTTTTTTTATGTAAAAACGTAAAGGTAAAAAAACGTAAATACCAATCCTAACGAAATTGAATTCACGTTGGCTTTTAAGCATTCGTTAAATTTGTGTCCAGTTTTTGTATTTACATCAAAAATATATTCAGAATTAAAAAGTGAAAAATCAAAAAAATATTCATCGTAATTACAGTATCTATTCGTTTTATTATATATTTTAACAAAAACCAACAGGAAAATAATAAAGGGATAGATTAATTTTAGTTTAAGCGATGTCAAATAATTCATCTTACTATAATATACACAGCACGTGAGTATTTAATTGCAACTAGGTGAGTTGAATAGTTTATATCTATTACTTAGAAGTGCATGTATTGTTATCATTAATATTGTATAGGTATTATTATTAATATTATATCTATATACTGCCGATTAGTAGCAAATAGATGTTTTTGATTGTTATCGATTTTTCTTTTTTCGGTAACTCACGATCGGTTTTCGTGCAATCCATAAGGTGTTTTTTTTTTATGTAAGCTATATAATATTATGTACCGCACGTTAATCCAGCCGTTATTGTCATTGTCATTATTTTTGGTCGATTATAGAGTAATTAACTTTTTTTCTAGAGGAAAAGGGTTGTTGGTTCACTAAAAAGATGCCATCAATTATTGCCATCTGACGGGAATCTTTACTTTATATTACATATTATACGATATGTATGGTATTTTATAATATACGCATATCATATAATTATTTTATTAATCACATTTTTATTTAAAAATATTTCATTTTTTTTAAGGCCAAGAAGTCAATTGATTTAAAAGCTTTTATATATAAAAAACCAGTAATTAGCAAAATAGCTTAAAACCACTCAGGTCCCCCAAAAACCAGCCATAATAATGGACGTTAGGTTAGGTTAGAGGCGTCCTAGTCGTATAAAATCCTTCACAATCAAAATGCGTAGAGTATCGCGAGATTAAGGTAAAGGATGTAAAAATTTGTTCTTACTGTGTTTTTACCGTTTATAACACCAACTACATTCTCCACACTTGATACTCTCCTCCCCTCACAAATACAAAAAGTATAAATTTCAAATTCTCAGTCGACCTCAAATGTTGTATTGAATTTAAAATGTTTGTATAGGTGCGATATTAGGTATACATTTGTTTTGTGAGTGGTTTACTTTTTAGTAAATTATATTCAAAAGAGTATCACACATAAAATTACTGTAAAAGTCACACATAGACGAACGAATATTTAATTTTAATTAATTTAACATTCTATGATACCATAATATATAGCCTATAGATGAGAAGTGGGGAGACGTCATATGTGGCCAATTAATTAATTATTTAGTATAATTGCAAGTAGTAAAAAGTAGTAAATGTTTTTTAAACCTCTTGACAACATAAATAAAATATAAAATGCTGTATTTAAATATTGTATGTATTTTTTTATCACTTCATTTCAGTCTTACAATTGAATATATTCTCTCGTTTAATTAAAGTATGAACTATTTATGAAGAATCTTGTATTAAATAAAATCAAAGTTATAAAAATTGGATATTTCGTACATTTTAACTACAAAATAATATGCAGATTTTCGAGATTTTAATGAATTATATGATTATTATAAATACATTATATAGGTAATATATTTTATAAGCAATATATGTGCGTTAAATATTAAACATACGGTTAAGTACGATTTGCTACTAAAAAGTTGAATATAGAAACAGTTTTTCTACTAGTGTCTTAAGTTCCCTCCTCAAAAAAAAAAAAAAAAAATAATAATAAAAATACTAAAGAATTTAAAACATAAAAATGTTAAAATAATTTATTGATTCGGTCAAATTCTAAAAACAATATGTTATTATAAAAAAAATCACGAAACTTACTATAAGCCAATTTCACTTATCCAGTTATCCGTTGTTACTTTTATGTAATATTTTCTGTATGGCATAAGTAAATGATACGAGCATAGATGGCGCAAAACGTACAGTTTTAAATTATTCTGTAGTATTTAGTTCATAATATTATTTTACTATAGTTTTATCGTTTACTGTATTGCCTGTATTAGAATGTTAAGTATTATGATAAGTGCCGTAATTGTACATAAAAATACTTAACTAGGTACTCGTACACCATAGACTATACTAATTTATTATTTGTATTAATTAAAAAATAATTTAACTTCATAGATGTACAATAAACGATTTAGATGAAGGTTATTATGAAAATACTTAGGTTATATGATAGTATCATCATTACATTTTTGTTTATCTAATTAATTAAGTTTTAATTAAAATTGATCAACTAGAAGTGGATTTGGAAGAGGAGAAGAAAAAGTTGTTCAACTAGGTGATACTTCTTTTAAAATTAAAATATGTTTGTTAATTTTAAGTAACCTAACCTTGTTTTAGATTCTGAGCAGAGCGATAAATGTAATGATTTTACAATAATATTTTTGTTATTGTTTTTTTTTTTTTTTTGATGAGTGCATAATAAATTGTCAATAAAATGCTTTGATTTTTAAAAATTGGAGTGGTTTTAGATCAAGTTTGTACTTTAGAGAAGTCAAACTTTAAAATTACCTATTCTTATTTTTATAATCGGGGAAAAAATAAAAAATTAAAGATGACAGAAATTTTTATATAAATTAAAATTTTACGAAATCAATTTTATTGTTTTGATGTAACTCGATAACAAAATAAATAATCGCAATACTTGAAATTTTCATAAATTGTTTATATTATCATTTTTTATTTAGAATAAAATTATTAAAATATTTTGATTATTTTTAAAATATTAAGCTATTAAATGTCGAATAAAAGTTATTTGCTTGAAAATTTAATACAACGCTCTTCATAAGTTGTTAATTTTTCAATTAAAAAATATCGAAAATCTATGATATCAATATATTTTAATAAGCGTTTAAAGTTAGAATTTTGATAAAATTCTTAAGAATCTCAAAAATTAGTATATTATTTTGTTGTTAAAAATTTACAACAGTTTTTGTTTTTATACCTAAGATTTAAAAATTTAATGCAAATCTCATCATTTGTTTTTTAACTTTGTGTGAAAAAAAAAATTCTACGGAAAATTCTCTTTATATTCGTAAACATTTAATTTGTACATATTTTTTTGAGCTACAAAAATACTTGTCATTCATCTTTTTATGCGATTACATATTTTAAACTAGATTAAATTTATTTATTTTAAAATATTATCTATTATAGGTATTATGAATCTATTTTTTTTCCAATATTTAAAGATAAATTATTTTGAGTTATAAATATAACTTGATATAATATGTTATAAATACTTACATATAATTATAATAATAAATTAAAAATAATATAATAATTGCAATATTAGCGGAAAATTTATATCAACCTTTTATAATATTAAAATTAAAATAAATGACATAAATAGCTGTATCAAAAAAATAATTTATAACTTGATGATATACCTACACTAATAGTCCGTTTCCGGACAGTCATTTTTTCTATATAATCATATATTATCATTGGATTAAAATTTGACAGATTTAAAATTGAGGCCATCTTGAGCGGTACTGCACTTACCTAATTTTTTTGATTTATAATTTTTAATATAACTTTTTTAGAATTTATGGATGTGAAATCAATAGAGATGATTCCAATTCTAAGTAGTCTTAACGAAAAGTTTGATTTTTAAAACTCTATTGTTTCAATAGATCAGTGTTTTCTAAACGATGAGGGGGGTATAAACATTGCTGAAGAGGTATAAGCAATCATTATGAAGTAAAATTTATTTATTAAATTATTTTTATTTTATAATGTAGGGAATGTAGGGAAAAAATGAAAAATTAACAACGAACGGTTATCCGAATGCTTATCAATAAAGATAACGAGTATTAAATTTTCTATTATTTACATTTATTTATATTTTATACTTACCTATTTATTACTATGATTATTCGCATTAATTGATTATTCCTTTAAATTGTTTACTATTATTCATATTTTATAATTATTATCATCAATAAAAAAGTGGGAATTTCAAACATCAAATAGTTTATTTGTTAAATATATAAAAAGATTTTTTTCAATTTATAGAAAGGAGGAGGTGAGATTTTAAAAAATCTACAAAAGGGGCGTTGGATAGAAGAGGTTGGCAACCACAGTCTAAAATTGTATACGTATACGTGAATACGGCCGAAGCAGAATAGAGCTTTAATGGTTTATATTGTTTATGAAACAGCAACCATGATATTTTTTGTAGGTCAGTCTTTAAGGAAAATGATGGCTGTCTATTGTTTTCTCCGCGTCTAAAGAACCAGTCGATTCTCAATGGTTTTTAATCAAAACGTTTTTATTCGTTGTTAAAGAGTACGAAAAATGGTATGCAATGCGAATTATACGATAGCTGGTGAAATTCCAGAGAATCGAGTCTTATATAATATGTCTTCATCACTTCCACTCCGACGAAACACGTCTCCTGTTTGCCGGGGATTACACGCAAAGGGTGGCGTATCAAGGTATAAGATGCACATCAGTCACTCTACTCACCTATACCTATACTATATGTTTATTATTCACATTTCCTTCATACTAGTGCGCTTCTACAACTGTTGTTTAGAATTTATTATTGTTTCTTATTATGCATGTGGTGTGTATTGTGTATTGAAACTAATATAAGGATTGTCAATTAATATTTTTAGAGAACCAATTTATGAATTCATGAAGTTTTTGGTTGTCATAAATCGAACTTAATTTACATATTTATTCAAAAAATATAGAAACAAAATTAATTAAAGCCTTGTTTAATTTACTTCTAGATTTACTGTAAAGTTTAAGTAAAACCTTGATAAAAAAGTTATGTGATCTCTAAGTCTTTAAATTGTCTGGAAACTTTTTATAATTATCTATCAACTTATATTTGAAAATAGTATATTTAAGTACATATCATATCTTAGTAATTTATATATTTCTAAGTTCTAAATTAGAGAAGTAGTGTCGATAAATGCCCCCTTTCTTCATATCAAGTACTTTATTTAACCTATTTAATCATTGTATTATTTGTATTATTATATTTACTGATTGTAATTAAGTTTTTAAAAATAAATATTTTATAGCTAACAATTTATAAAAAAAAGTTCATTTTTTATAGCTAAAACTTTAAAATTATTAGGTTTCACATAAATAGTTCATACTAAAACTTAAAAATCTAAAAAATATATAGATACATTTTTTATATACATTTTAAGTTAAAATTTCGAGGAAATAACATGTTTAAGCGCAGAGTTATGACGTTAGTTGTTTAATTTCAATTCAAAAACATATGTAAAAAACTTTACTATATGTAGTTAATTTAAAGCTATTGCCTATTTATATCACAAATAACATAAATGTATTCATACTTTTTTTATAGTAGATTGGGTAGTATTGACACAGAGGTCAATGATAATATGATAATTTGGTATAAACATCTACTTTACGAATAATCAAATATTAATAATATACTATTAAATATGATGTTTTTGTCAAATATTTAAAATTAACCTATCAAAATATTAATAGTAAAAAAAAAAAATAAATACTTTAATAGCAATACCAAACAACAAATAATAAAAAATACTTGGCTAGTTACTAAAGTAACTAATAAAGGCTGAGATATTATTTTTACTCAGAATTGGTTTTTGTATACAATGAATAATGATATATTATTGAATTCAAATTTAATACATCCATAATTAGAGCGACCCACTTGACATATATTGTACTACAAAGAGTAATACCCTCTTGCCTACCTTTTTGTAAACAATTTTCACTTTATTTTTAATAATCAAATAAAATTATTAATAATTTCACCTATACCTATCAATTCTTAGATGATAAAATAAGTATCATGATAATTTATTAGCTGTCAGAAAAACATATTATTTAATTCTTTTAAAAGAAATAAAAAAAAAAAATGTCATACATTTTTTTTTTATTAAAGATAAGCCATAATAAATTGAAAATTACAACATAATTAACAATTTATAATCTGTAAAATCGTTTTAGTTTAATAAATGATATAATAAATATTACTTTCAACAATTTTTATTTTTTATAAAATCGTTGTTAAGGCTCTTTAGTTGGTACATAAAGTATATAATTTAAAGCTATTCGTTTGAATTTTGATTTCGATTTGTCAATATTTTCATAAAAAAAATATCTTATCAGTAAATTATATTTAAAAAAAGAGGTAAATTATCATTAAAAAAAAAGAACTTTGTATCGTCAAAGTACTTGAGAACCTAAAATTTTCAATTTGAACAAATTTATTATTAATGAATAAGTTGGGTTTGAACATGCTTGGTGAATTATTTTGTATAATCAATGGTATTACTCTACGGTAGATAATACAGAGTCATTAATCAAAATTGCATTGTCTTAAAATACATTTATACATATATACTTGGCTATTTATAACAAAAGACGCAACACTTCTTATACCTTCATACAAATCGTATTAGTATGTTATATCGCTGCAGGTAAACATTAAATCTACTTAATAAATAACGGGATGAAGCTACTATTTTACATATAAAGAATATCAAAAAATTATTAATATCAGTTAGTGGAAAATTGATATTTTTAGTTTAATTTCCACAGAGATGGATACCCTTTATTATCGACTACTTGGAAAAACCTAAACCTTATCAACCGGTATTCAATATTTTATCTTTTAAATAATATTATAAATTTATCATTCTATACTCATTGCATCTTTAAGGGTAATAATATTAGAGTGAAATAAAAAAAAATCTATCTTCACATCTATTAAATACAACATTTTTCTTTCTGTTATTCAATGAACCACAATATTACGCTACTGATTGTATGAATATTATTGTTGTTTTAATAATTTTTAATGATATTTAGATTAAAGGCATCTACGTGAATTTATAAAGTGTTATAATTATTATGTGTTAGGTAATAAGGTTTATTATAGTGGTAATTATTTCGTCGATAGTGATACTTTTCTTTCTCTTATGTCGCGTTTATGTCTCCGCATGGACGACGACGGCGACAGTCGGAACGTCGGACATGCGCGTATTAGAAGACGCACCTGCGGTAGTTACGCCGCAACGCTGAGACCAGTGACCACCATCGTCAGTCGTTCGCGGTAACCTTTGGTAGTTGCACGTACGTCTGCCGATCTGACGAAATGCAACCCACGTGCCTCAATCGTATTGCTTCTTAACCTACGACACTCCGTGGTAAGTATATAATATCATAATGTGCCTTATACAAAGTACAACCTTACGAAGTTAATTACATTTATAAATTATAATTATCATTCTGTTGCAAAATATTATATTGTAATTTAGTTATGGCACACATTATTATAACCATTCAATATGCACTTTTTTATATGGAGATAAAAAAAAGATCGTAAGACGACGTATGAATAATAGTGATTAATAATGTGTGATCGAATGTTTCGTTTGGTTTTTGATTTTAGTTAGCTTTCTGTATAATTTAATATCTATTTAAATTTCTATGGCGTTGTACATAATAATATATTACAATTAATACTAATTTAATATTTTAATATTAATATGTTATATACAAATATTATATTTTTAATCTGACCTCATCTATTCTAATCAATAGAATTCTAACCTGACGCGGTTAATGGAAATAAAAAAGTTTAATATGTTAACCTGAATTGATGATTTGAAGGAACATCGTTGTTTTATTTCTATTTATGTATACTTTTGTAATATGATCGGACTGAAATATCATATTATATATTATTATGATTCCATTGAAAATAATAGTGTTAGTCGTTGATGCACGACGGTGGCGTTTTCTGTGACAATTATAGTCGTCTTTCATATGAACCGTTCGTCTCAATTAAATAATAGTATCTTCGATTTTATTCGAATTTGAAAAAAAAAAAAAATGTTATAATAGTTATTATTTTCCTAAAGGTTAAAAAGTTCTTTGAAGAATTATAAAGTATTAATAACTAATATTTTATTGAACGAAATTGTTGAATAGTTATGTGAAATATTGAGAAATTATGTCAACTGAAAAATATATAAATTAGTTTCTATTAATATTTATAGCATTTAATTACTCTACAAGGGTTTAAAAATAAATTTAGGTAATTTTTATTTAGATGAAAACCATTTTGAATTTCAAATAATATTTTAAAAAATGGTGATTGTATAATATATTATTTAATTTTGTTAATTTAGAAATTGTCATCCAAAAAGATTTTTTTTTATGATTAATAATACCTTACTAATAAGATAAAATATCTAGAAACAATTTTTAATAAAAAAAAACTCCGTTTTCGGTAAAAATATGTTGAGAATTCAGGTAATAATCTATTGACTTTAATAGTAATGAAAAATATTTTATACTTTTAAAACTTAAGTCCTTTTGTTACGGATTTATTTCAAATCATTTTGTAAGGTAGATTTCTATTTTATTTATTTTTTTTAGCAAGAATAGTAAATTCCTTTAACTGTGATATTTTTTTTAATTTTTTTTTTTAATTGAACTTGAGCCCGGCAACTAGGGCCATTAGCTGTTTGTGGGGGTTATGAACTATGGTAAGGGGTAAGGTTGGTACGGTAGGTTGTATTTTACGATTGTTACGGTTGATAGCAAACACATGTATGTGTGGCAAGGTTTTTAACCACTATAATCCCGAGTGGTCACCCATCCGGGAGCTAGTAGCTGTGGCCGTTACTTATTCTCAGTCGCATTCCGCGACTGGTAGCAGCCAATGCGCCACGCCAAGTCACCCAACTATGATATTATATTGTATATAGTTTTTGATTATCTAGTAAAATACAATAGTATAAATATTGTAAAAAATCAAATATCTATTTGCATGGTTTAATTAATCTTAATACGCAATTTTATATCATAATTATATACTCAACTTTATAAAATTTGTATTTGAATTCTGCATTTTTAAAATATAATACATCATAATACATATCAAGTTTAATATGATTATAATATTGTTTATGAGATACAAAATAATTTCAAAGATTTATAATACTACATATATTTTTTTATATATTGTATTTATATTAACAAAATAAATTAATATTTTGATATATAAAGGTTAACATTGAAAAATTAGTACTAAAAACTTTCTTTTTTTTTGTGTTTGTTTTAAATGGTTAAAAGGGAAGACATTATTTTTGATAGCTCACAATTTATCATTTTAAAAGTAATATTTTAATGAGTTATAAAACACCCTTCTCTGTATAATATCTGAACAATTAATTGTTAAGTAAAAAAAAGATACAAAATTTAAAAGTTTCATTTTAAGTGTGGAATAAAGTAAATAAAATTGTTCTAATTTAGAAAAAAACTTTTAACGTTTTGTACCCTTAATTTATAATTCTTAATTTATGATTAAACATAAATTTAGTCTATAATATTAACTAAAATACGTATACCTACATACTTTTTTTATTTTTTATTTCACAAAACATCTATTAATAATATATAGTTTATTTTATCTATGAAAGAAACTATGTTGAAGGTCATTTTAAATTTTTAGTTTTTTTTTTTTAATTATAAAAAACAATGTTTATTTTACAATTAATTTAATAAATTACTAAATGTATTTTTTGAACTGTTGTTTATCTCTAGTATTTAGCTAATGTTAAATGCGTGTAAATGAATAGCTTATAGTTGACTATAGTAACATTTTAAGTGTAACCATTAATAGAGGAAAAAAAGTATATAGCATCTAAGTGCAGCTTTCACTGCAAGTTTGGTAATTTATGTACTTACGTACATTTTGAGGTTAATTAGAAGTCTCAATTTATGCATTTGCCATTTGGAACACGCAAGTTGACTTATTAAGATTTGTTGTTAGCTTTTTAAATTTTTATCGTGATGGTTAACACTAAGTTAAAGTAAGTTGCGTGATTAAATATAAATAATGCAGGAAATTTTAATTCTTGTACTCAATGAAAATATAATTCTGATTAAAATATTACCTGTTAACTGAAAGTACAAAAATTAAATTATCTCAAATAGTTATACTAAACTACTGAAAACAAATAAATAATGAAACACCTACCTGTAATATTAAAATTTTTTCAGAAATGTTGTTTTATTCAAAATACAAACAAATATAACTTATTAGTTATTTATGAAATAGTGTATTAATTTAATATTTCTAATAGCTTACACATCGGATATAGATAATATTAAATTAAGTATTTATTGCGATTACGTATTTATGAAAATATACTGCCCCTGTTTTCTTTATTAATGTTTTTATTTAAGTTTTGGTTATTTTTCAAGCATAAATAAATACAATATTTATAAATACTTAGATTTTTATACCATAAAAAGTGTGTATTACAAATTTTTGTTTTTCAAGTGTGAGCTTTCCTTTTTTTTTTAAATACATTGTTAAATTGATGTGTTTTTTACTAAATATAAGTTTAAGCAAGTAGTTATTGTGTTATTGAAATGTTTATACATACTAAAAAAAAAAAAAAAAAAAATAGTGCTTAATGGTTTTATAAAAAAAATAAAATATGAGAAAAATTTTAATCTAATTCTAAGTATATTTGAACAAATTTTAGAAATTGTAAAATGTAGGTATTATTAATATTATTAATACTAATAATTTTCATATTATTACGTTTTCTCCTGCATATATTTAAATCCATTAATTAACTATTATCCTTAGTTCATAAATATTAATAACTTAGAAACTACTACTTTGAATTGAAACTTATACACAAAAATGTTCATGAATATCGACTACTGAATAATTTAAAGCAAAAAACTGTGGTTCTTATAAAACAAAATAAATAAACAAAGAAATACGGCCATTATTTAAATAAGTAATTATAAGTATGGTATTTTAATATACTTACTTGAAAATTCTAAAAACCAAAATTACATAAATGCATTATTAAAATAAACAAGAGAAGTGTGCATGCTTGATGAATCATCTTGTATCATATTATGTATATTACATATATATATTTATCGTATGCTGTAATATTTTAGTATTTTACTGTCAATTTATAGAAATAATAATTATCGATTATCTTACGAAAATTAGTAGTAATTTAATATAAAGATATTTTAAAGTTAAACTAACATATTTTTGTATTTCGAAATTTCGAATTTTTTAAAAATCTAGCTTTAATAAAAAACTGTTGATTATTATCGACTTATTTTTAGAAGAATAAAACATTCGCAAATGAAGCTGTATAAATTTATCACTAATTAGATATTTATTATTTAAGCAATTTAAAACTGGAAGTTTTATTGATATATTTAATATTTATAATTTGGACATAATTAATTAAAATTTAAAATGCATAATATTTGTATATAAGATATTCGGAAATTTCATTATGACACGTAAAAAACTTAGTATTTTATAATTAATAAAAATGAGTATACTGTAAGTATAAAATATAAAAAAATTATTTAAAAACCAATAACTTTTGCTGCTGTATCAAAACTGCAGGTACATTTATTATTTATAATTTCCACTTTAACTAAAAGTAGAGCACACCGACTATTCTATAAAAATATTTTCTGCACGAATTTATCTATGTAAAGGTTATAGTGAGCACATAAATATATGTTTAACAGCAAAGCTTAGTGGTCTGAATGATATTAACTGCAAGCTAAAATGCTTTTTTAGGATATAAAGGTTTCTAAAAAGTTATATTTCTATTATAAAATTTAAAATTTAAAAATTATCAAATTACATTATTACCCATCCGAGATAATAGATTTTTCATTATCTCTTAATAATACAAAATACAATAGTTATTATACTATTCTGAATTATAAAAATTATTTTAATTTCATGTTTGTCGGAAAATATTTATGATAGATTTCTACTGATTTTCCAGACAACTTTGAGTGCTATCTCATTAAAATCAGAGGCTGCTCACTAATGAAACAACTCAACAAGTTTCATGAAATATTTTGTAGGTTTTCATTCACCTCACAGTTTTAACCAACACAATTACTTAGAATTGGAAATGTCTAATCATTAAACAAGGTCCATTAGTCTTGTAATTCTATAGACGGCAATGTCTTGGAGAATATTGTTCGAATAATAATAATTATAATTCGATGAATGATTACTTGTAAAATAACTGAACGCGTCGTAAAATAAAAGTATAAGACCATTTTAATGAACATATAGATTGTAGAAACTACAAAGTAAAAGAATGGTAGATACGCTTAAAGAACTACTTATATGTTCAAACTCAATAATATATGAACTCGTATTATATAAATAAATATATTATATTATCACTATTTGCATGTTATTCGCCTTTTTTATAATTACTTGAAATCATATTATTATGTATTTAATTAATTGATGAATAATGTACTTGATAAATTATATTTTTATTGTGATCTAAAAGTTTTTGATTTCAATATCAAGTTTTAAGTTACAATGAAATATTCGTATAATAAATTATATTATTGCATTTATCCAAATATAGGAACTCTTTCTTTTTTTTTTTTATATAGTATAATACAGATTAAAAACTATCGTTTAATTATAAATAATTGGTGTTTCTATAATTCTGAAAAGCTTTAATTTATGAATATTTAACCGGTAGCTCACCTTATATATTTATTTGAGGATCACAAACATATTTAAAGCATAAAATGTATTTGTAGTACATTTGAATCATTACGTTATGTTTTTACTACGATTTCGGTCAGCGAGATTTAAAAAAAAATAAAAAGTGGCCCGCTGCATAAAAAGTTGAAGACTCCTGCTTTATTATATAAGTGTACGATATAGTTTTTAGTTTAGATACACGTTAAATTAAGAATTAAAATATATCCACATTAAGATCTATTTATATTATGCATACTTTGTGATTAAATTTATGTATGCTTCTATAATTTAAAATAAAAATTAAGTCCATCAAGAATATACTTAAATTATAGATAGTACTTTTCCCGGATGATTTTTTTTTTTGTTTTTATTAAGGAACTACATCTAAGAAAAACTATAATATTTGAAAATTATAAATATTATCTTTTTGAGCTTAAGACTTAAAATCCTTATTTTTTCATAAAAGCATATACTTATTCAAACTGAATACAAATAAAACTAAATATATGTTTTCATTTACTAAAATGTGCATTATTTACTACGTATGTATTTAATGTTTTTAATTTGATAATCAAGATTAATAATCTGAATTAATCTTTTTGAAAAATGTACAGTCATAATTTTAGCTATTCGAAATTCAAACATACATCATTAATTGCACTCTGACTACGATGAAATAATCATCTAATAATTGACATTTTGATATTTATCGTTATCGAAGTTTGATATGATCATATTATTAAAGTTTATAAATAATTATTTTTATTTTTAGGTTTTTTTATTTAATAAGCAAAAATGTATTTAAAAATTAAAGGTTAGGTACATTTCTAATGCTATTAGCATGGTACTACAGAAAAAATAAATATCGTATTTTTCTCTTTTATAGAAAAACTTATCGATTTCTTATATAAATTTATAGGCGGAGATCCAGTGAAATATTTAAAGGGGGGGATTAAATATTTGGTAGTTAATAGACCCCAATAATTCTAACAAACTGTTAAATGTATGTAACTCGTACATATTTTATTGTCGATGTAGAAGTAGTCATAAGTATAAGTTTCTCTTTATTAAAATATTTAACATAAAAAGAGAAATTAATAAAATAAAATAACAATTTTTAATTTAATTTTATTAATCTATTATACTTTTTGTTAAATGTGTTTAAAATAATTTCATTGTTTAACGTTTTAGTCTTATCTTTTTCAATATTTTAACACATCTACCTCGTTTATTTAAACCAAATATCTGATATTTATACCTCATTCTATCCAGTTAAGGAGTAGTTGGTTAGCTATTCTCACTACATGAACCAGTCTTAAGAACCTGGTTGTTGAACTGATACAAATTAAGTTTTCTAAGTTAAATTTAAAAGGTCCTAGAAACTTTATTACCTACGACCATAGACTAACACAATTGAACACGATATACATATTAAAAGTTAATTAAATCTACTTTGGTGAATAGATTTACTTATGGCAGAAAAACTTTTCTTGTACGTAGCAGAATTAATAAGTAATATTGAAGCAAATTGGTTCATTCTATATAAATTAAAAATACTTGAGGGGTGAGATATTATTTTTTTTATCTTTAATAACGCATTTTTTGGGTTCAACTAGACAGTTCTTAATAATCATAATGTCTGACCTTAGACTCTATTGGAAATTATTGAACCCGGTAAATCCTAAAAATTAGTTAAATTATGTACAGTTTAATATATGAATTTAAGTATTTAAGTGATTTAAGTATCACCCAGGTTGGTACCTGTCTTAGAATTTCTTTTAATGCAATAAAAAAATGTTTTGATAATTCCAAATTGAAATACAATATGTTTATGGAAAAGCAATAATTTATTTCAAGTACTTATTGTGAAACATGAATTATTTTTTACTTTTTCATTAATATCTTATAAAAGAGTTTGCACTCTTTTAGAATATTTAAGTCTATTGCTATAATAAATAAGTACTAATAAAATATATTTTTATCCAATTTTTAAATCTAACTAATGTGATTGCAGGTTAAGTTTGATTGTTTTAAAATGTTTAACATGCATAACAAAATATGTATAGCATTGTTTCTAACACTATACTCCCGTCAATTAGGATTCTTATAGCATTTTGAAATAAAGCCACGTTTTCGTATACCAAATTGTGTTAAAGGGAATTGCTAAATATTATTTCCTAAGCATTAATGATTATTAATTAAGTGCATAATAAATTTATAACTTACTTTTAGCTTTGATCTTTTTGGACTATACTTTAAATCACCCAAGTCTAAATCCTAGTCATCTACTACTGCTTCAATCTTTTATGTACTAATTGGGACGTTTGGTATCTCTTCAGATTTTTTTTATTTAAATGTAAATATTTCAAACATATTTCTATTTAATCATAAAAATAAAAATCACAATTTCAAAGTTCATAAAACGTTTTTTTCCAGGAACATAAAATAATAGAAAAACAATTATGTATAAATTACAGAATAGGTGTACGATACAAAAAAGTACGAATAAGTATTTGTGTTTTATTATTTTTATAGTAGCATAGCTTTAAGCTCATTAAATTGGTCTGATAATCACTTCTCGTGAAATAGCACAAAATCCAGAAACAGAAAATTATTATCCCATCTATAATTTCTGTAAATTATAAATAAACACTGTTTGAACAGTCGAAAGTTGAACCGCTTATTTTTTTTTTATTGATAGCTAATTTGTACAAATCACAATTAATGTAAAATAATTATACAAAAACAATGGAAATATAATATTATTTGATAATGTGAATTAGTTATTGACCAGTATGTTATCTTAGAAAATGAATATCACATAGTTCCCATTTATAATAAATGAATACTGAATAATAATAATAAAAAAAAAGTTGTTATCAAAATTTTTTCTGCATTTTACTTCAATCATTAACCCACTTATATCCTTTCTTTCCATTGTCCAAAACAAAATTAATTTACCTTAGTCACACTAGCGTCTTGTCATATTCGTACATCATTTCATTTTCATTCTGTATTAATAATTAATTAATTATTATTATTTTATTTTTTTACTTTATATCCTTATTTAACATTATTTTATTCATATAATTATATATTATGTAACTATATATACTCTCTATATTACTATGCTAATGCATAGTACATATTATGTACATGTATATTATCTATATTGTCTTATTTTGTTTATGTACATTAATTGTCGAGCCGTAATAGTTTTGTGCTAACGGCTAAAAATAAAAATAAAAATATAATAAAAAAATTATTTTTCCAAAAATCTGTAATCTGTAACAAAGTATAATATTTCTTATTTTCTAATTTTTAGGGGGGCCTTAACTTCAAAAAAAATATATTGGGTAGGAGTGCTAAGCTCCTTTAAAGCCCTTCCGATCTTTGCATGTATAGAAATTAAAAATAATATTTAATTTTTTTATTGATTTATAGTGTTTTTTTTCAATTTATTTTAAATAAAAACGTTATGATAAAATGACTATTAGCTTGTGTTTATTTTATTATATTAATATATTTATATATATTATATATCAACACACTCTTATATGATTCATATTGTATATCTATAAAATTATATTATTATTTTCAAAATATATATCATGTATTTATATATAATGTATTTAGTATAATACAAATATATTTTTTTTTACTCCATTAGTCTAAAATAGTAAGAAACAAATTACTACATTTTCATTTTTCTATACCTTGGACACATAAATTTGTTTCAACTAGTATTATTGCTAACATCGTTATTATAGTCGCTCTATTTAAATATAATTATACATGTATTTGTATTTAATGTAACTTTTATTGTCGAGCACAGTATGCGCAACGCAATGAAATGGATCCGGATTTATATAAGTATAAAGCGGGTATAATAAATTTGGTTAGCACATTTTGGGCTTTACATTAGAAAACGAAAAAGTGTGTACATAAAAGGGGTTATCCATCAAGGAAACGCCACCGGGGTGGTAGCCATTCGCCTCGAATACAGCGGATACGGGGCAAACACGGTGTGGATCTTTTGTTTTTGTTTATTTTTTTTTCTGTTCTTTTTGCCCTCTTCGGATTACTACTTCGACCCGAAAACATCCACACACGCACGCATAAAACTATCATGGTGAAGTGATATCATGACACAGTATCTCCCCCTGACCGTTGTCAAACGGAAAACTACATCTGGAACGTGTTTTTTCTTTATTTTATTTTTCCTCCGTGGCATTTAATTAATTATATAAACTATATAATTATATTAGTACTGTGTAATATGGTACATATGCTATACATTCATGTGATGTGTACAGATTAGTCAATCCATACTATTGGTTATACTACTTTCCTCAGTCACCTTTTAATGTTTAACGAAGAATTTTTTTTTACTCATGGAGTCTTAAGTATGTATTTGTTTATTAAATATACATGAATTATATAATGTTTTATAATTTTTTTTTTTTTTTTAAATTAAATAAAAAAAAAATTATTAGTTACTATTAAAAAAAAAAAAAAAACTAATAATAATTATTCTAAAAATTTACAATGTTGATTTGTATTGTTTAAAATATTTAAATACTTAAAAAAAGTTACTTTTTAATCAGCTTTTAAAGTTTAGAAAAATGAAATATATTTATTGCCGGTTTATCACTATCAACTATAATTTAAACTTAGAATATTTATAAATTAAAAATCTGAACTATTAAAATTAAATATAAATAATATTGTAATTAATAGAGCCACGTTAAAATATTCATAAAAAATTTTATAGTTTAAATTATAAAATTATTATAACAGTTATCATCATAAGAAATATAAAAAATATTTAAAAATTAGATTTTTTTTTCAAAAATACTATAAGTTATATAAAAATATAAACATTGACCCATATCTCAAATAATGAATGTTCATAGTTAAAAGAACCGTCTAGTAGATACATATACTATAGAGTCAATGAAAACCGAGATAATTAAAATTAATTATCACATGTACCTACTATATATTATGTACAATGTACGTTATATTACGTACATATATGTTGTCCGACATCTGTTTATACTCGACACATATAGGTTTACGAGCGCATGTTACGTATTAATTCTCATTTCTGTTGTCATAATAATTTTCTCTTTGAAATTGTTTCCATAGGAATTATTCTTAATCCAGTTTTTAGAGACAATAGATGCATTATTAATATTAATAGTAATAATAATAATAATAATAATAATAGTAGTAATATAATAAATTATATTAGTACCTATGACATTTATATCACATGTTAAGTTTGTACATTGCCTTAAATTTTCGTACTGATTATTACTACTCACTTTTATGATAGGTTATTTTTGAATAAATACTAATCAATTTGTGTTATAATAAAGGTTTATAAAATATTGAAAAACTTATCTGTGATACAAGATATCTGACACACAGACAAAACTGTTACCACCTATAATATCTTGTAAAGTTTGAGTAGAAGGTACATTGTATAATAATATTATGTCGTTATCTTTTGTCCATTCAAGATATTGATGTGAATGTTTTTAACATATAAATATTAAA
>NW_020270708.1:0-17447 GCF_002803265.2 Melanaphis sacchari
TCTGTTGTACTTCGTTTCAATTGCATTGTTACCAGATGCGCGTCCCGGTGAATCGTACTGTTGTGTCAACCCACGTTTTCGATGTACAATCACACCAGCATTACCCACGTTCATCGAGAAACTAAATATGTCGACCTTCTTCCGATATTTTTAATGTTCTCTAAGCCATTCTACGCCACCCCAAGCAATCTCATTTTCGGTCTTAGCACTGTTCCTACACCACGTTTACTGCAGATAAATCTTTCAAAGATGAAATAAGTGGTGCGATATTGAAGGCAAACTGTCGTCGGCGGATACGGCAGTGGATTTATCGGCTATGAATTTCACGACGAAACCAAATGGGTATGCACACATGTCTGCGTACTGCGTTTTAATTCGTCAAAAGATCGCGAAAATTTTTCTTACGTGTTGTTTTGCAACTGGCACAAATCTTTGTCTCATTGTAAGCCTTAATGATTTGTGTGGGTGAACGTTCACCAATGAACCAATAATTCTGATATTTGTTTACAATTTGCCTCATGGAAATGTTAGGTTCGTCATTATTATATCTTGTACATATTCTAATACGGATTCTTAAATCTTCACTTAGCCCTGAAAATATTTAAAATAAGTCTTAATAAAAATGATGTCTTGAAGACCCTTTCAATTAAAAACATGTTTTAATCGATTAAAAACATTTTTATTTTGAAAACATGTTTTATAAACTCAGATATATCACTATAATACTCACTTTCACTTTTGCTTTTAATGTGAGTGGCCATATTCAGCTGATTATTCTCATCGAACTGCTTGCCATTTTGGGTGGATAATTCACAAAACGGTATTACAAAAAACAGAACAAATATCAAAAAGCGCGCGGTGTTTTTATGTGTTACGGAATGAACGCGTAAACCACTTGTGGCATATAGTGACGTGCGATATTGTAGTTCACTACGTATACAGCTGCAGCACGTCGGCGGCGGTGGCACAGCCGACATCAGCGCTGTCTGTAGCAACAGACATGCGCGAGCTCGACGAGTTTTCGTCAATCGAGTGGGCAAGGTTATTCTGAATAGACTATATGATATGAATTAATATAATAATATTGGTACTTTTGTTAGGTGATAATAATATCAGGTCTATGGTATAAGTATTTGGCAATCATTTTAGTTTATAATAAGTAATACCTAACTAGATTTAATTATAGGTACAATTTACCTGTTTTTTGATAGTTTAGTAGATCTTTTGTCCTGTACTTCTGTATGGATTATTGATGTTACCATAGATTTCTTTGCATTTTTTCGAGCCTCTTGAACTTTCGGAATCAATGATTTAAGTTTGTACTAAAAATTTCAAATCATGAATATTTATTCCCATTTGGTATATTTATTGCACTTAAATTAAAATAATACAATCATAATAATGGTCAGCGCCGTCGCGTGAACCCGGCAAATCGGACATTTGCCCGGGTCTCGCGGTTTTCATTGTTTTTTGAGGCCTCGCTCTTTTAAGAGGACGTGATACCAAAACGTGTACGCGTGTAACGACCGAGAGAACGCGCTGTTAGGTGTTTTCGTGATCCGCATGCACGCGACGTTTAAGTCACGCCCATTACTCGCAGTCGGCGGCCGGCCGTCGATTGTGCTCATTCGGGACTTCGGTAGCGATGTTTATTATACTATGAACGTTCGTCTATGACGTTCCGCGTCATTATAACATGTATACACGTAAATGCCGCCGTATTATTTTAAATGTCCGCGCGTACCCATAATATACTGATTGAAATTATTTAATTCACTACTTACCTAAATATACTTATCATTATATAGATCATAGAAACTGTATTATAACATAGTTTGATTTGTATTTATTGAATTATTACTTATTCAAATATAATTAAATAAAAAACTACAATATTGTAACCTATAATATTGTGTATAACCTATTGCCTATTATATATTTATTTTTAATATTTAATTATAAATGCCTACCTATAATATGTTTAATATCGTTAACATTTATTATATATAGCGAAATTAATAAATATTACATTTTTTTTATGAAAATGCAGTTTCTATTCTTCAATGTACTCGTATAATAAAAATTAAAACAAAATTCTAAGTTTAAGTTGTTTTTGTAAGTTATGTAGGTATAAATAAATAATAAATAATAAATATTTATTTTATTGATATATTATATACAATTTGGGTCATTTGTTACCCAATTTATTATTTTTAATTTTTTTATAATTGTCTATATTTTCTTGCATGTGCGCAGGTTCGTATATGTCACTTTTTAACTATCGCTTACAATATTGAGGATCGATAATTTCCCGAAGTAAACATTCCTCGTAAAATCTATATAAAAAACATTTTAGTAGTTAGCCTAAAATAAAAATGCCAATTTAAAAATACATACAATTTTAATTTTTTTTCCATTGTTATACTCCAAAAAACGTTATCATATTGAATAATTTCTAAATGTGTCCATTCAGGTGTATAAATAAAAAAATAACATTTGTGACGTTCTGTGATGTGCATTTGGCCCTGTATTTGAAAATAATACTGATGGTCTTTCTTTAATTGATAGACACCGTTTTTTTCACATATGTATGGAAGCTACAAAAAGATATTAATTAATTTTAATATTATTCGGTATTTAATATTTACACAATTTCCAAGATCAATGTTGATACAAACTGTTAGTTTGTACTTAAAAATTAGCATATTTTACCAACAAAATTTATTTTTAAAGTACTTAACCTTTTTTGCTTGTAAAGCTTGCTCCAAAGTGTCACTGTCTTTTACCGAATAAGGACATTTTATTTCGGCAATTGAGTTGCTCCCAATTAAACCATCTATGATAACAGTATATTGATACAAAAAAATAATTATTGTATGAATAAAATTATATTTATAATTATCTTATTAGCGCTGTTAGAATATTATATACCTGGTGTTGTTGCCAAATATGGTATGAACTTATTAATAAATAGGCCACATTTCTGAATTGTATTGTTTATTTTAGATTCTAGACATTGTAGTGCAGTTTCTTCAGTCTGTTTTCCATAAATTAATGAACTTGAAGTAGGACTACTGTACAGAATATCGTAAACCGTGGATTTACATGATGTTTGAGGCCGTAGTTTGCAAATTCGACCAAAATTTGATGCGGTTAATCTATTTCGCCTCTCAATAAACCACCTTTGACAATTCACTTGCTGCATTGTCTCACGTTCCAATATATGTCTAGCCGCCTCTGTCATAGTCAATGATAAAATAAAATCTTCCTTCTTTTTTTTTATTACATTATCTGGCAATATGTCTAGTAAGGGTTCAGCCAAACCATAAAATTCGTCAGGTCCTTGAGATTTTTTTTTTTTTAAATATTTTCCTGATGATTTAAAAAGAGCTCTTCGCATTTTTAAATTTCTTCTTTTATCAGAAGTATATTTAAGAAATTTTTTTGCTATACTTCCTAAAAAAAAAAATAAGATTAGATAGAAAAAATTGCGAGTGCCTGCTCACTATATCAGGATTTTTTTTCTATAATTTATTTTATTTTAAATAACAATCAACCAATTATATTATACCTATATTGTATGTTTACCTGGACTTTTGTTCGTGATTTTTTTATGCATTGTACGAATAAAATTTCCTTTAGAATTAAATGATACTATTGCTGCTTGAACTCGTATATTGTAGGATTGCTTTTGACTAAAATTTATCCTCTTGCCTGCTATATGTTTATTCAAGATGCTGTTTAGTTGTTCACAATAGTTATTGTCAACGTCAAGAATGAGGCTTTTTGAATTGTCAGCTACACGACGTAAAACAAACTTAACATCGTTCATTAAGCCACATTTGTTAATTTCAGATACCAAGTCCTTCTCATTTAACTTTGGTCCTGAGCAGAAATAACTTTCACATTTTGAATGGTGGCCGAAAATATGATAAGGTCCGTTTAATATATCGTTCCGTAAACCTAACCAAATATAATTATTTATTACAATTATAATAGGGATCTAAATAAAAATTAAACCATTTTACCTTCGATTTTTTCTTGCATAGTATCATTCAAATTTTTTCTATGATTTATCGCTTTAGTTACAGCCGTTCGAAATCTCAATATATTTCTACTTATAAATTTTCTTAAATAACAAGGATAATCCGTTTTTTTGGTAAGACCCATAAGCTTTTGGCCATAATTTCGAAGAATGTGGTTTCGGCACTCAATTTTTTCTACTAATAACATCGGGCCATATGGCATCACTTCGTTTAATTTTTTAGTAACACTACTATCGCCATCCCCTAAAGTATGATAAAATTATTAATTACTTGTGCTCAGATTTATTAGAAAAAAAAAAAAGAACATTAATTTAGTTGGTACTAACCGATCAATTTATTGTACTTTAGGCCGTGGATTGTAATACTAGACAAAAATCCTTCTATAATTGCATCAGCCTCAATACTTGTAGCACCTTTTAACCAATTTAAAAAACACTCGTGAGTGTTCGGTGACTTATCAAGTACTTTGGCTCTCTCGCATATAACACAGTAGCGGTTACGAATTCCCACAAACAATATTTTTTTGGTTCGATATCCGATGATTGTAGCCTATAATTTAATTTTTTTATTAGGTTATTTATTAATTATTATTATTATTATTGTTTATTTATTTTATTATCTAAAAAATTGTGCCTATATATTTAAATAAATTTTGAATCATTCTTAGATCAACGTATGTAAAACCTTCTATTAAATTTTCAAGTATAATTACTCGACCAAAAAATTTAATCGACATTTATGAAAAAAAAGATTATTCGAATGCCTATAAATAGCTGAAAATTAACGAAATGTTTTGAAAAAAAATGTATGTGATAAAAATTTCACTTTAAACAACTCGTAGAAGTCTCAAGTTTTTACGACTTATACTTTTTGAATAAAAACAAATATCTATATAATCGTTTGAGGCTAAATCGATATTTTACGTTATTTCGTAAAAATATACAATACCAAAAATTTTTTGTCTGAATCCGGTAGAATTTTTTTTACAGATATTTGTAGAAAAATGTATGGAGAACCTTGTACTAAATTTTCAAAACTTAGTTATAAAAGAAAAAAATTTTACGATTTTTCAACCACAAAATTACTTGCAAATTTTCGCAATTTTGACATATTTCGTATAAATTCAAACTTTAAGCACTTATAAAAAAAAAATGTGACTAACGAATTCGGGTTTTTTTTTTATCACTTTAAGAACAACTTATAAGAAACCTAGTATTAAATTTTCAAGATTTTCTGGTCAGCCAAAAAATTTTTATCGTTATTTTAAAAAAAAAATACTAAAAAAATTAAAAATTTCAATTGTCTATAAATAACTCAAAAAAAGTCAAAATTTTTCTGTACATAGATAACACTAACATAAACATTTGGTGAAAATTTCAAGTATTTACAGTGGTTAGTTTTTAAATTACAACCATATAAAAAAATTCGATTTGGTCGAAAACTGGTTTTGCGTAAAAATTCCCGTTTTTCTGTCATTTTTTTTTTTGTTTTTCTCGATTTTTTTGAAAACTGTTGGAAAATGTTTACTTTTCACCTCTATAATGCACCAAGGATATCCACTTTGCCATCGGAAACCACCCCCAAAGTTTGAAATTGAAGCATTATTTCGACTAGTTATGCTGTACACAGACACAAAAAAAAAAAAAAACACACATTATTGTAAACTCAATACATTCATCACTCCGTTCAGAATCTAAAACTTAAAAAAATCGAAAATCTTAACTGTTCATAAATAGCTCAAAAAACCTCAAAATCTTTCAATAATTATACCATGTATTGGTGGAAATTTCAAATATCTACAGTCTTTAGTTAAGTTGAGTAACAGCTAAATTAAAATTCAATTTTGTAGACAACTGATTTTGCTTAAAAATTCCCATTTTTCTCTAATTTTGTTTTTGTTTTTCACGGCTCAAAAATACGCTTTTTCAAAAAGTCTACAGCTAGTTAGATATTTAATACATATAATACATATTTAAATTAAATTAAACTATACATCATAAATTTAATAATAATACGTAGTAAAGCAATACTATATTATTTATTTTATTACTTACCGTTCCTGATAATGCGTCGTACTTCGTTTTGTAGCTTCTTTTACTCCACTGTCCATCAGCTATGACTGGACACATTGGAATGCCATCTTCATCAATATCACCTAACTCTAATGCCAATCTTTTCTCTTCCATACCGGCTAATCTCATTTCATCCCATGCACTACTTTTTATATCTGCGCCTACTATAGTGTTATATTTCAGATATATTTTAGCGGTCATGCATGGTATGTCGATAGAAGCTGTAAGTTCGGCTAGTTGGGTGAATCCTATGCCAGTTGCAATAGTGCCATTTACTACCGCTTTATTGATAGGAATTATTTCAGGATCTCGTTTTTCCGAAGTAATAACGGTTTTCAGATTACACATTCTACACTGAAATTTCCAACTACACTCAAAACCTTTAGTTGACTCACTTATAAAATCTACATCCATAAATGAACAACCTAGACCAGGCGTATGTTGTTTAGAAGACATATCAACAATACGGCGTCCTTTGAAATGAAATGTCAAATCACTGAATAAAACAAACAAGCCAAATCAAATAGAAAAATTACAAAATAAATAACAAATATTCGTAATTATGACGAAATTGGTCAATATTTGAACTTAAAAGTTTAAATTTCAAACACTTGTAAAAAAAATTGTTCCTAGGTATATTTAATCACTCATAGATCAACTTATGAAAAACTTCTATTAAATTTTCAAGTATTTTGACTCGACCAAAAAAATTAGATCGGCATTTATATAAAAATATTTTAAAAAACAAATATTTCAAATGCCTATAAATAGCTGAAAAATTTGTAGGGAGTGATAAACAAATATAAACATAATGTATACATTTTACAGACTTACGACTCTATACTATCATCATTTGAAGTTTCGATCACATGATTTTCTATTGTTGAATAATCAATTTCAGTGAGATTCATGATATTATTTGTAACTGATTGAATCCTGCGATTTAAATAATATTATGTAATATTATATTTAAAATAATATTAAAAAAATAATAATTATAACTTACGGGCTTATAGATTCGTCTAAAATATCAATAGGATTTAAGGGTACATCAAATTCTGATATTACAGCATTACTATACATCATAATATATAATAATTATTATTAGTAGATTTATATTAAATCTATGTACAACTATTTCGTCTAAAATACATTCCAGCACCTCCTCAAAAACTTTTTTTGGTGGGGAGTGATAAACAAATATAGACATAGTATATTATAAATTGTACAAACTTACGACTCTATACTGTCATTCGAAGTTTCTATTACATGATTTTCTATTATTGAAGAAACAATCTCAGGGTAATTTGTCATTACGACATTGTTTGTAACTGATTGAATCCTGCGATTTAATGTAATAATATTTAAAAAAAATAATACCTAATTATAACTGTAATAATATACAAAACTTACCTCTCTTTTTTGTTATACCGTTTTAATATTAGATTACGAGATATTATTTTCTTTTGCGAACGTTTAATTTTTTTACCTTTGTTCGCCATATTCAAAATATTTAAATATCAAATATGACAATGTGACAAAATAATATCTTACAAAAAACGAAGAAATAAATAACACTAGGATATTATAATATAAATAATAAATATAATATTAGGTACTTCAGACTTCGAAAACACCAACTGCTATGATAACGTTCATTATTAGAAAAACATTATTTATTTTTGTCTTGTAATTTCGTGGAAGGGTTATTGGTGCGTTGCTATTACGGCGTGCCGGTGGCTTAATATAGCACGATTCCAAATCGTATAAATATTATTATCTTCGTAATTATATCGCGGTGTGTATGTGGAATGGGTCAGTGGGGGGTCACCGACGACTATATGTAAAACTAATTGACCTTTTTTCCACCAGGAACAGCACGCGACGGCAATATAAATTATAACATACGACATATAAAATCGTAAAACATAGTTATGGAAAATTACAAATACTCTGCCCAGAGTGATTTTAGAGTAAAAACACCTATATGAAAAAAGAAAGCCAACAAAATTTTGAAGATAACCTCGTATCCGTTTTTGATTGCTTAAATTTTTTCTTGATTAATTAAATGTGCAAAACTCCATTTATTTTGCTTTTTTTTAAATAACTGTAAGTTTTTTACTATGCGTTATTTTGAAAAAAGGATATGAGGTTGTCTCCAAAATATTGTTTACTTTAAAATTTGTTATTAGGTGATTTTGCTCTAAATCCACTATAGAACGAGTAATCACTATTCTCCATAAGGATGTTTTTACACTTCAAAATTGGTGGTATCACGTCCTCTTAACCATATTTTTCGCAAACTACAATATGTTTAAAATCTAATATAATAATTTATCAAACAATATTTGTTATAATAATAATATTAATAATATCATGTTATTTAAT
This sequence comes from Melanaphis sacchari, assembly GCF_002803265.2. NCBI lineage: Eukaryota > Metazoa > Arthropoda > Insecta > Hemiptera > Aphididae > Melanaphis > Melanaphis sacchari. The sequence goes on from NW_020270708.1 coordinate 8,507, forward strand.
TGTAATAAAATGAATTATTAAATTTTAATATTTTATACTTGTGAGTATCAAAATATTAGTTGATCAATGTAGAAATTTAATTTAAGGAATTGCCCGCGCGTAGTCCTTTTTATTTTTATAGTTTCTAGTATAATTAAATTAACATAGTAAAAATATGTTTCATACACATTAAATGTGTATTACAGTTAAGATACGATTACATACGTTTATCATGTTTACCTAGGATTACCAGATTATATTTTTCTGAAACCGGGACATTTTGAATGGATAAATATTATATATATATATATATATATATATCGCCATATGAAAGAAAAATATGTATATAAATTAAAAATAATAATAAAATAATATTTACTTTTTTTGATCATTATTATAATAAATATAATATATATATAAATAAATTATAGGAATGTATATTTTTTTTTTTGAATAAATTATGTTTACAAGCAATATAATAATAATAATAATAATAATTTATGTTCTTAGTCTTCGGAACTTTCGGAGTCCAGGGTTTCTTCTGTTGATTTTACTACATATTTGGCTGATCCATGAACTTGTTTAAATAAAGACTTGTTTACCGAAATTCGGTCGTAGAATTCTTCACAAGATATATTATTGAAGCACGTTTTTATGATAAGAGAAGCTTCTACCGTTTTTATATCAAGTTTGTTTCTTGAATTTGTCCATGTGCTATTCATCAGTGAAAAAACGCGTTCCACAGCTGCATTTGAACCCGGTAAAACAAAACTAAATTCAACAACTTTTAATAGCTCAAAAAATGCATGATTGTTATCGGTGAATATTTTGAAAATGTATATCCATTTATTTTCTATTTCTTGACAATGCCACTCGTCATTTTGTTGATGAAAAATTTTTTCAAAAATTTTGAATTGTTCAAAAAACGTTTCTCCGTCAAAATTAATATTATTTGACATTATGGTTTTTATAAAGATTACTGATTTTTTGACATTTTCCCAATTTACTATTGTCTTTGGGGCTAATGTTATCCATTTCATTGATTTTAAATTAGTAACATGTTGATTTGAATTGTTCCACTTTTGTAAATAGTTGTAACAAAGTATAAAAAATTCATCACATTTACTTTCGAAATTTTTTCTATTGATAAGTCCTTCGCCCTCAAGTTTTGTCACGATATTTTCAATTTCTACTGTGAGAAACCGATCTTTTCTTTTGTTTTCGATTTTCTCCATAAGGTCTTCCATAATAATCATTAATTCAATCGCCGATAATTTTTGGCTTTCAACTTTCTTTATATACGAGTTTATAGTTTTTAACTGACTACACAAAAACTTAAGCCATAACAAAGCACTTTCATTTTCAAAAAAAATTTTAAGAGCATTTGGACAATTGTTTTGGAACAAAAAATATGATTTTAAACCATCAAAAATTGATATAATGCGTTCAATAGCAGGAAAAAGAGAAAGCCACCTTGTTTTTGAATGAGAGAGTAAATCCTTGTACTGCACGTCAGCAAAATCGCAATATTCCTTTAGATTTTCAACACGAACTGTGTAAATATGGAAAAAACTAAAAATTTTGCATACTATACTCTCAACATCAATTGGCAAACAATCTGAAGCACACTGAATACTATTGTGAATAATATGTGCGTAACAACCCATTCCTAAAATATCTCTGTTTAGGGTTTCTTTTAATTTTGTAAAAATATTATTTTTTCCTTTTCTTTGGAGACCGCCAAAATTGGTATTAGTGTTGTCGGCAGAATAACTGATGATTTTTTCTTTTAAATTAAAATTATTTAGAACTTTAATGATTTGGTTATAAATTAAATCAGCAGTTTCTCCTAGTAAATTAGAAAACTCTAAAATGTTATTTTTTACACCAGTAGTAGGTGAAAAATAACGTACAAGTACTGGTACTAATTTAATAGCTTTATGGTTAGAAGCATCAACTAAAATAGATACAAAGTTAACTTTTTTTAAATCGTCTATCGTTAACTGACCAGCAAAAGGACCAGCAAAAGGAGCAATCACATTTACAGCAATTTCTCTTGTTTTAGTTCGAGCAGCTGTGAATTTTTTTTGGTCAAATAGCTTACGAATTAAAGTTGATGTACACGTCATTGAATTAAAACTTTGAGAATGCGAAATTGTATGGTATACAAAAGTTACCTCTTTTGCTGCAAGTTTTAATGTAATATCATCTGCCATTAAAGGTGTAAAATAATTACTTACTGAACTGAATGTGGATGATTGTTTCGCCGTTTTATGTTTATTTCTTTTTAAATGATCGGTTATATCTGAACGACCTCCATGACTGACGGAAAATGAACTCGAACAAATTGTGCAGTACACATCATAATCGTTATCGTTACGAGCTTTTTTCAAAAACGTGAATTCACTTTGCAATTTTTCTGTAAATCTACATAACCGTTTACCACTCCGTGTTGGTGGCATTATGTCGCAACGAGAAAAACAGCTCACATCAATTAATTTAATCAAAAAAATTAAATATTTTAGTTATTTTACACGAACGGAAGTCGAAAATCTATAGTCGTAGCCAGACGGCGATACGGCGGTGAACTAAGAACTAACGTGTACAACGATACTGAACATTAAACTAATAAACTCTAAAGTAAATAACATTATTACAATAATACCGTAGTGACGTAACGGTTTTCATTAAAGCCATTAAGTTTATGATTATCGTGGTAATACATTTTGGGTTTGACCATACAAAGTCTAAAAATAAAATACCCACCTACGATTATCGAGCATATAATTTTGCATTTTGTAATGTGTAGGAAGATAATGTTTTTTCATAATTGAAAATCGGTATTTTATCGAGTGAAATTTTGAAACCGGGACAAATCGCTGTCCCGAAACACTTTCTCGGGACACCGGGACACTTAGTTAAAAAACGGTAGTGTCCCGGTAAAACCGGGACGTATGGCAACCCTATGTTTACCATAATATTCTAAATATATCTTTGTGGGTGTATATACCTATTAGAAATACAACGAAAATGTTTATACCAGTACTCGATTTTTATTTATTAGATTATCGTGATAACGCCGTTCTGTTTTAACACTATAATTTTTCTGATAACCATCACCGAGAGAAGACGTGAGAACCTCAAAACTCATAAGCAAAACAGTTATTACGTTACTTTTCAGGTATTTTATTTTTTAACAAATAAATAGTTTGTCAATAAGGTAAAATTGAAATAATCAATTTAGTTTTTCAATTATAACTTTGAGTGCTAAACATGATAGCAATATAGCATAGATATTTTGTCGACAAATATTATCTTCCTGGTTTCATATAATATAAATTCATTACAAATAATAACGAATTATGATGAGATATTAAGATATTATGTACTATTGACCATTGGATATTACATACCTACATATTATATAACTTATATATTATACCTACATATTATATAACTTATATATTATACCTACATATTATGTAACTTATATATTATACCTACATATTATATAACATATATTATACCTACTCCGTACTCGTATAATATAAGGTATACTAAAAACGTATTATACTATTAAATATATATTTTTTTGTTCTGTTAATCCGTCAATTAACTGCATCTATTTATTAGACAATATTCATTAGATAACATATTTATTTTAATACCAATAGGAATACTGAATATGTATATTTTAATTTCATTTCAATTTTTATAAATTAATTATATCATTTCAAGGTGTTGATTGCAAAATGGGTCGTCATCGGGATATTGGTAGAACATTTTCATCAGGTCATCAAAATCGTTTAAAAAAAATAAAAACTGGATAATTTTTTAAAAACACAGCGTGGGGCAATGGATAAGTTTAATATTGTTACTTCTTCTCCGCCGATTGACGTAAATGTTCATAAAAATGATAAAGTAACTAACACAATCGCTAAATCAAATTCTTGTTCACCTTTATTTTTACCGAATGCTAGTAATTTTAATGTTGAATCATCTACTTCAAAAATTGATAAATCGCAAGTTGATAAATCAGTTATGCTTCCAGTTAAAAATATCTTAAATTGTGATGAAATTAAAAATAGTTGCTCAGATGATAATAAATATATGTATTTGCCGGAAGATTTACGCGATCCTTCCCGTTGGCCAGAAATCATGACATTCAATATCAAACAGGCAATTTTAGAAATAGGTCCTATTAGAATAACTAATATACATTTTCCCGTAAAATCACATGATAATAATAGAAAGTTTTCTGAAAAATATTATTACAGAATAATGCCTAATGGTGAAAAAGTAGACATAAATTGGTTAGTTTATTCGTTATCTGCCGATTGTGTATATTGTTTTCCATGTAAATTATTTAATCATATGTCAAGTTTGAAATCAAATATTATAAATATAGGTTTTGATGACTGGAAACATCTACTTGAAACACTTAAATCTCACGAGGTTTCTAAATGTCACTACCAATGTATCACCAAATGGTATGAATTAAAAAAACATACATCTTTATCGAACAAAATTGACAAATTACAATTATAGATTTTTGAAAAAGAAAAACAACATTGGCGAGCAGTTTTAAAAATAATTATTTCAGCTATTAGTTTTTTAGCAAAGCATTCTGATGCTTTTCGTAGCAGTTCCGATGTTATATACACTAAAAACAATGAAACTTTTTTAGGTATAATTGAAATGCTTGCTAAATTCGATTCGATAATAATTGACCACGTGAATAGGATTAAAAATAATGAAACACACGTTCATTACTTAGGACCCCAAATTCAAGATGAAATTATTAACATGCTAGCTTTAAAAACAAAAAAATTATTTTAACTAAAATTCAACAATCTAAATATTATGCAGTAATTATGCATTCTACGCCTGACATTAGCCATAAAGAACAAGTTTCTATCGTTATTCGAACAGTTATCATGGACTCAGATAAAGAACCATTTATTAAGGAATATTTTTTTAATTTTATTGAAGTTAAATCGACTACTGGATTAAATCTATCAAGTGTTCTTATTAAAGAGTTATCTGAAAATGGTTTACATCTTTCCAACTGTAGAGGCCAATCGTATGACAATGGGGCCAATATGGTTGGTCAGCATAGGCGGATATCGGTAGGGACTTGGGGGGGCTTAACCCTTCGTTAGTCACCTTAATGATTAGAACAATCTTAGTCACCCGGGGTAATATAATACCCCATATATTAATTTAATTTTTTTAATTAATTATTTCATAGAATTTATTTTTATTTTTTGCTAAATGTATTTTGAATATATGTATAATTGGTATTTTAATAGTTGATTGCTATTTTTTTTTAAATATTGCACAGTTAATATACATTTTATTGTATATTACTTAAAATATTAACCATTGTTAATAACTTTTTTATTTTGTTATTTTATTTGTAATGTTATATTAATAAAGTGATCTAGTCTTTAAATTTTTATTCTAGGTAACTCACTCAACATATTTTGATTATTATTTATGAATTTATGTTGAATAGGAACCCTAATATCATAACTGAAAAAAGGTGAAAAACTAATGAAAAAAATACAACATAATTATATTTTCAGCATATAATTAGATTTAAAAAAATATTTTTATCCTCAATAAGTAACATTTATTTTAAAAGCATAACAAAGTTTAAAAATTTATAACCTATAATTATAAGTCTTTCTTCAAATATAGTTAAAATAACAATGAAAAATATACCATAAAAACCTCTTTTACTCAAATTGGGTAATAAATAAAATACAAATTTCAACTTGAACATCCTCATTCAGTCTTGAATTACTAAAAGTTAATATATGTATAATATAACAAAACAAAAATCAAAAACCTCTTTTACTAAAATAAATAATAAAAACAAAAATATTAACTTGAACAACAGTCTTCAATTACTAATAATAATAATAATAATAATACGTAATATACTCTTTAGTAGTCTTGCAGTTACTCATCAGTCATTTCATTTTCTTCCGCATTTTCATATGCATTTGAACACTCAAAACAAATTTGTTTCAAATGATCCTTACATATCCATTTATTACATTTGCCACAGGCATTTTTAGTTTTTCGATCTTTTGCTCTAGGACAGAAAAAACATCTTCCTGATGAACCTTCTCTTTCTGTTGTTTCAATTTGTAATTGTTGGCCGGAAATTCTAGCAGCTTTTATACGAATTTCTCGTGGTAAGCACGTCGATGCTGCTCTTTTTGCAATAGCTGGTTTTATAAGTTCAATTGCTAAATTTCTTAAATAAATTCTTCTTTGTATTTTTATATTTGGATTATTAGCAATGTAAATAATTTGTTAATTTATTCCAGATATATTAAGCATATAGAAAAAAACTGCTAAAGGCCAACGTTTACACGATCTTCCTGTGTCATACCTTCCACACATTTCATCAACCGTATCTACTGCACCCTTAGTAGAATTATAAAATGTTATAATTTCCGGTTTCTTTTTATAATTTGTGTCTGTATCTATTGTGGAGTCATGGTGAAACGAAGATAAAGCCAATACTGTTTTACGTTTTTTAGGTACATAAGAAACAATAGTCAGTTCTTTTGTAAAACCAAATGAACTATCATATTCTTTACGTTTATTAGAAAGCATTTCGGGAGGAATCTCTCTTTTATTTTTTCGTAGTGTTCCTACAAGAGTTATTTTTCTGTTCAGAAGGTCTTTTGCTAATGGAACACTCGTAAAATAATTGTCTATTGTTAAATTTCGTCCACTATCTAATATTGGTTCCATTAAACGCATTACTAACGGATGGGGATTATTTAATAAATTATATGGGCCATCTGGTTGTTTACCAGGATAAATTTCCATATTCAAAGAATACATTGTTTTAGAATCAACGACCGCGAAAATTTTAATACCGTATTTACCAGGCTTGCTTGGAAGGTATTGTTTAAAAGGACATTTACCTCGAAACTTCACAAGTTCTTCATCAATTTTAGTTACAAATGCTCCAACGGAATACGATTTTTGACAATTATGTACCAACATTTCGAAAACATCACGAATAGGAGCTAACTTATCGATTTCTCGACGTGATTCACGGTCACGTATATCATCAAAACGTAAGCAGCGTAATAAAAATCTAAACCGTTGTATTGACATTGTGGCATGAAAAGATTCTATACCAAATCCTGTTGTATCCCATAAATCAAATATATTTTGTTTCCCTGATTTATTTACACCAGCTAAAATAAGAAGACCAATCAATGCAGATATTTCTTGGAAATCCGTTTGTCGACAATCTATTTGTCTTTTGAAATTTATTGATATTTTTTCAATATAAATATTTGTACAGGTAACAATTGTTCTAACAATAATGTCATCACAAAAAAGCTTAAAACATTCAATAATACTACATTTATTTCTAGAAACTAGTTTTGGTCCTGGGAGTTGTGTAATAATATTATGAGATCTGGTTCTACCTGTCGTTTGGCATGAGTCTTTACGCCACTTTGTTAACTTATCTTTGCCCCACAGAAAACGTCTTTCAGATTGATCAGTTTCTTCGTCAGATGTTTCCAATTCTTCTTCAGTTGCATATTCATCGTTTTCTGATAAATGGTCTTCTGTTTCACTTATATTTTCGTCACCTATTCCTAACTCATCTGAACAATCGCTGTCTATATCATTCAGCATATTAAGTATACGATTTTGTTCAAACTCGTCCATTATTCTGTAAAAATTGAAATTTTTTTATAAATTATATTTTATAAAATCTAAAACAAAAATAGTCACCTGGGGTAAAATATTTCCAGACTCCAATTTGAACGACTGTTTATTATTTCATACTGCACTGATAATGATAAAAATCACACTATCATACTAATAATCTTATCATTAATGATATCACAGCTGTGGAGGTACATATGTTTTTTACCTCCAAACAAATAAACGTTTTTAATATACCTGGGGTATTAAAATACCCCGTGGTGACTAATGAAGGGTTAATATAGTCTCAATAGAGTTTTGAAAAACATATCGTTATTTTTAAATAATTAACATCTCCGACGAGTTACATTTGTTTGACGTATAACCAAAAACATATCGAAACCAGTAAATATCAACATCGTTTTACCTCTTTGCTTCAACAAATTCCATTTTAAAACTGTATTAACTGTTGTTAAACTATGACGAACAGAACAGATACTGAATGAAATATAGAATTTAACATTTGTCAGATATATTATTGTGTGCGAATTATAAATAAAATTATGTACTAGTGTATACTTCTTCAACATCGACGATTATCACAATAGTCGAAGATTTATCGCTGTATATCTTGTACCTACTTCGCAATTTTGCAATTATTTAATAAATCATTGCTATTACTACATTTACATCCATTTTAAGTAATTTACTATACAACCAATATATTTGTTTAAAAATGATGACATTGTACAAACTATTTTGCAAATGTTTTTGAGTGGAAACGGAATGTAACTTTCTGTTTTGGCAGAAAAGCTGTGGTAAACGGCCTAAATTATTTTATGGACGGTAACAGTGCTCCATGTGTTAAGTACCACAACAAATAAGGTTAGTATTAATTTTTACTTATTTTATTCCATTTGTTTTAATGGGATATAACAAAAGACACTAATAGGACGCATATCAAAACAAACAGATATTTGTTTTTACCTAAGAAAATCAGAACTTATGAATGTCATATTGAATAAATTAAACCAGTGGGTCCAGTTTATGAATGAACACTAGATTATCAAATTTTACAAAGTCAACATTTGATGATCTTAGAGGACACATTAGACGTGATTGAAAACAGGAATAATAGATACATCAATAAACAATAGAAATGGCAATACTGATTTAGAGCAAATTAAATGAGACGAGACGTAATAATCAAGAATTAAAGTAAGAACAACTGGAGAGTAAAGCAATACGTAACTGAACGAAGTGCAACAGG
>NW_020270709.1:0-11348 GCF_002803265.2 Melanaphis sacchari
AAAAAGTACGTAGGCCTTATAAAAGGGTGTAACAACAGAACTGTGTGCAGAGTCCGTTTCCTTCAAGAAATGTCTGAAACTTTTGAGGTAAAATCAGGCCTTAGACAAGGTGATGCTCTATCACCCACCTTGTTTAATCTAGCATTAGAAAAAGCAATGAGAGAAGTATGGGACGGTCGAAAGATGGAAATATGTGGGGAACGAGTAATATTGGCATACGCAGATGACATTGTGGTAATGGGAGAAACTAGAGACGAAGTCATGAATACTGCGTCCAAACTCTTGAAAGCAAGTAAAACCATAGGGCTGCGTGTAAATGAGGAAAAGACGAAATACTTAATGGTAGCAAGAAGAAGCCCAAACACAGACCACATAACAGTAGATGATTATAGTTTCAAGAAAGTGGAGGTATTTAAGTACCTAGGTGTTAACATAAATAGCAACAACGACATGCATGAAGAAATCAATGATCGAATAGCATGTGGCAATCGATGCTACTATAGCATAATGAGACTCCTTAAATCAAAACTACTGTCACGTAATTCAAAGACACTACTGTATCATAGCTATCTACGACCAATAATCACATACGCGAGTGAAACATGGTCACTGACCAAAGGAGACAGCAAACGGCTAATGACCTTCGAAAGAAAAGTACTGAGAAATATATACGGCCCGAAATTCGATGCAGAATCGCAAACTTATGAAAGAAGGAATAATCAAGAACTACAGGAGTTATATAACAGGCCAAATATTATTGCATATATAAGAAGTAAGCGTCTGGAATGGTTCGGTCATGTTTGGAGAGCGGATGGACAAGTAATAAAAGAAGTTTTAATTAACACAATAAATAAAAAACGTCCATTAGGAAGACCAAGGACCCGATGGTTGGACGTTATAGCTCAAGATATAAAAAACATAGAGGAAGCGTCATCTTTTGACGACGCATACGATAGAGAGAAATGGAGAGGTTTTGTGATGGCAGCGATGGCACTTAATGGGCCGATAAGCTGAAGAAGAAGAAGAAGATTTAGAAATTGTTGGGTATTAATATTGAATCGTTAGAAGCTGAAATGACTGTAATTAAAAATAGTATTCAAAATTCTGATTTTACTCTTAATGATCTGTTACAAAAATAGACCAGAACGTTTTTGCCAATTTATATAAACTCATGCAAGTTGCTTTAACTCTGCCCATTAGCTCTGCTTCTTGTGAACGTTCTTTCTCTGTTATGCGGAGAATAAAAACATGGATCAGATCTAGTATGAACCAGGATAGATTTACAGATATGTCAATTTTACATATTGAAAGAGATATTTCAAATATTATCGAGTCAGAAAACATTTTAAATAACTTTGCTTTGAAGAATAGGCGTATAGATTTAATAAATATTAAATATTTAATCTTCATAACTATTTTATTATATTTCATATTACATATAGACTATTGTGTATATTTTATTTACTGTTATTCTATAAAAATAAAGTTATGATTTAAGTTTAAAAATGTCAAAATAAAGAAGTATACTGTATATGTATGTACAATTTTTGATGTGAATATTATTATTATATTAGGTATAATTGGTATAATATATATTTTATAGTTTTATGTAATTCAGATAAAACAAAGAATTTTTATGCATTATTAATTATTCTAAATTGTAATCTTTTTTCAGATAATTAATACAAATTAAGACTTATATTTGTATGGTGGCAATTTTGTTTCCATAGGTACCTTATTTTTCTATAAAAATTCTTTAGGACTTCAGCCCCCCCTAACATAAAGGGCTAGTTACGCCGCCTATGGCAAGGACCCCAATTTATTCACGATGACGCAGCCTCTTGGGATGAAACTGTACCGTCGATTCCGATACCCGACTTACCCGAGACGCGACCTGTAGTCCTAATGATCAACGCTAAACGACCATCGGAATGGTACGACCAATTTTCCTCCTATGATCGGCTAGTCCGCGTAGTTGCATACATTAATCGTTTCATTAATGATTGTCGAAAACGTCCTCGTGCAACTGTAGTGATACAACAACGTTCGGATATCGACGACTCCATTCGCATACTGGTTACCGAATCCCAGCGATGTTTTTTCACGACGTTAACACATGAATTGTCAACGGGGTCAAGTGTATCGTCAAAACAGTTATCCAAACTGCGCCCGTTTCTAGATCCGTCTGGTGTGATCTGCGTTGGAAGGCGATTACTAAATTCAGATTTGCCATACGGATGTAAACATCCTATGTTATTGGCAAAAGAATCGCATTTGTCAACATTAATCTGTCGCCGTCGGCACAGAATATCATGTCATGCCGGTCCGCAAATCATGACGGCACTCATATCACGCGACTTCTGGATTGTAGCCATTAAATCTATTCTGCATCGCGTTACCCGCGCATGTCCAGTCTGCGTACGTTTTGACGGTAAACCACCACAACCGATAATGGCAGACTTGCCAGCCGCGCGAGTATAGCAAAGCCGATCATTCGTACGAGTAGGTGTTAATTACGCTTGTTATGGGCTACGAGATATGCTACGATAGTATATATAATACAATATGTAATATTGCTAGATAATGCTAATAATAAATCATTATAATTCATCATCATAAATCAAAATAGCAGTCGTTAAAATATCGAGGTCGTTTAAATGTATTTTTGATTTCCACAAATTGCCAATTAAGAACAGAAGACATCCTGAAAATTGTTGTTTTCAAATGTGAAAACAATTCCAAGAATTAATATGAATTAGAAGGTTGTTGACTACAACAACAAGAGACTTCTTTGTATATAAGGGAGTCCAGAGACCAACAGAGGCAGATGTACCAGAGCCACGAAGACCTGAGCACCTTCACAACACTCAGCCACTTTTTGTATCAGTTACATGTACTTAATTTATATGTAATAAACACATTATTGTTCTTAATAGTTGTAAATTTCATTTAAATAACACCCTGAGTCTGGATCTGATATTGGCACGCAACACGCTGGACCGATTCAAATGCGCGAAGTCCGATTGCGAAAATTACCTGTGAACAAAGCCTATATCGCCGTTTTCGTGTGCTTCTCTGTCAAAACAGTGCATCTAGAAGTGGTCACCGAGCTGTCAACCGAAGCGTTCCTCGCTGCCTTTGATAGGTTTGTCGCGCGTCGAGGCCTACCCTCGGATATCTTTACAGACTGCAGCACGAATTTCATCAGCGCGGATAAACAATTAAAATTGCTAATCAACAGTCCAGACGGTCAAGACGCAATTACACAATCACATTCAGCTTGTCAGTGGCATTTTAACCCCCAAAGTGCGCCACACTTCGGTGGCCTCTGGGAGGCGGCGGTCCGGTCGGCGAAACGATTATTAATTCGGACTATGGGCACCCATGTCTTCAATTACGAGGAGTTCACGACTCTATTAACTCGCGTCGAAACTGTACTCAATTCAAGACCACTGACACCGTTGACCACTGTTCCAGCTAACCTCGATTATTTATATCCTGGGCATTTTTAATCGGGCAACCTCTATTAACGGTATCACCCCGAGTACCGTTCGAGTTACGAATCGATTTAACCCAACGTTGGAAGCTGCTCGACCAATACCATCAATCATTTTGGCGTCATTGGTCAATCGAATATCTTAATTCACTTCAAGGAAGGTCTAAGTGGACTACCGAGGCCCCTAACGTGCAAGTCGATGATATGGTAGTGATCATCGACAAACAATCTCCACCGTTAACATGGCGCCTTGGGCGTATTCTCGAAGTACTACCTGGTAACGACGGCGTCATCCGCGTCGTGCGATTATTAACGCTCCTGGGCCAGATCACTCGACCAGTCCCCAAAATAGTAGTATTATCTACACAATAAAATTCTAGTTTAATCTAGTCATAATTAGGGGCTCGTTAATTGAAGTCCCTACTCATCATAATCTCAAAATCTGGCTCAGAATGAACGATCATATTTATTATTACTCAAGTAGTAACCACTCTTACTTCGCGTTTAATTGTATTTATATCAGTGGCGTACTAAAGGGGGGATAACCCCCCCAATCACCACGAAATTAATGGATGATTTAATTTATTATGAGAAAAATAAAATTTCTAGTACCTGTATATTAATTGTACTGTACTGTACTTTTCTCAAATTCTGAATTCTGAATTATAAATATTATTAATAGTACAGCTTGTCAGCTTACATTATCTAATGTGGGTATCTATGGGAATATGAGTATTTCCACGAAGATATGGTAGATATGGACGTGGACGATCAGTGTAATTATTATGACAATCTTTTATCGTCGTCGTAAAATGTATTTTATTTTGTGCGATTAATCACCTAGTGTGTTAGCCACTTTAATCTATAATCAACAATTGTTAACGTCGTTTTCATGTATTACCGAGCAGTGCCTATATGTTATTTTATCAACCATTGAACTATATTAAACTTATATTGACAAACAAAACTACAGTTGCATACGAAGTACGAACTATTGTATATTTGTCTTAAAAAGTTTAAGTATATTTTATTAAAAGGTTTAAGTATATTAACATTTAACAATGGATAAGTGGATAGTAAAAAAACCTAAACTTGATTTAGAGAATTGAGACCAGCATGATCGTGATCATAATAACGAACCAAACTACGAGAAATCAGAAATAAATGAAATTAGTTCAGGTAAGGCTATTGTTATTTTAATTATTATTAATACCTATTATTAAACACTAAAATTGAACTGTGTATTTCAAATGTTCATTAAAAGCGTTTTTAAAAGTAGTTTTTTGCCCCTTCGAAAATTTTAACGAATGTTAAACTAAAACTATTATTAATACTTAATAGGTTTAAATGAGTCAGCACTTAGTACCAGTACACAAATACACTTGCAAACTTATGATTATGATATTGGTGTCTATGTAGAAAAAACGTGTACTAATGATGAAAAGTATAAGATTTTGAAAAATCGATGGATACCAAATGAATTTTATAAATTTCCTATCAGTGGAACAAGAAAACTTAAATTCCAAAGAAACTGGTTACTAGAATTCCCTTGGCTTTCGTATTCAGAAAAATTAGACGGTGCTTTTTGCGTATTCTGTTTTTTATTTTGTTCTAAAGAAGTGGGAAAAGGAAGTCATATCTCTACAAAGTCTTTCGTAGTGACTCCATTCTGTCGTTGGAAAGATGCAAAAGAGCAATTCCGTTATCACACAAATGTAGAATATCATAAAACTTCTTGTATAGTTGCTCAGAATTTTAAAGATGTACGCGAAAAAAAAATCGTTGATATTAGCCTTCAGCTTAATACAGCCCGTTTAGCGACAATCGAACAAAACAGGAAAATATTATCTTCTATTGTTGAAACAATCATTTTAATTGGAAGGCAAGAAATTGCCTTAAGAGGTCAACGTGATTCAGGTCCAATATTATCGAAAGTTTCAAACCATAATGACGGAAACTTCCGTGCGTTGTTGCGTTTTCATGTAGATTCAGGAGACAATACTTTAAATGATCATCTATTACGAATAGAAGCAATGCCATCAAATCGTTCTACTAGTTACACCAGTCCAAAAATTCAAAACGAATTAATAGAAATATGTGGAAAAGTAATTTTAAATAAGATTGTCTCAAAATGTAACGAAGCAGAATGTTTTAGTTTACTAGCTGACGAAACTACTGATATCAGCGGCATTGAACAGTTTTCGTTATGTGTTCGTTTCATTGAAAAAACTAACAGCGGAAGTATTTTAAAAGAGGATTTTCTATCTTTTGTTCCTGTAAATGATGTTACCGGAAAAGGACTAATGTGTACTTTATTGGAAACATGTCAAAATTTAAAGTTGAATCTAAAATATTTAGTAGGCCAAGGATACGACGGAGCGGCAGCAATGAGTGGAGAATTTCAAGGGTGTGCTGCCAAAGTTATGGAAAAATATCCTCAGACATTGTATGTACATTGGGCTAGTCACTCATTAAATTTAGTTGTGAGTGACGCATGCAACATTCCTATTACTTTTTCCGTATATCGGCACAACGACAAAGCATATTAAAGGATGTAATCCACCAATTAGAGTGTGAAACAAAAAAGCAACGACTAATGAAGCTTTGTGAAACCAGATGGATCGAACGGCTTGACGCTGTAATTACATTCAAGGAACTTTTTGTGCCAATCTTTTTTACATTAGAAAAAATACAAATGGATGGTAACAGAGAAGCATCAAAAAAAGCGTTCACATTACAACAAGCTCTCAAAAATGGAAATTTTGTTCTTGCAATGGTCGTGATCCAAGAAATTTTTTCAATGGCTAACTCACTATCAATCTATCTACAAAAAGTAAATGTGGACTTAGCCTCTGCAATGGAGACTGCTAATAATTTAAGTACACTAATAAAGGAAATGCGTAGCAATGTAGAGTCGAAATTTCATGATTTATTTAGCACAGCTGAACACTTTGCTAAAGAAATCGGAGAAGATATAAAAATTCCAAGGGTTACACATTTTCAACAACATAGAGCAAATTATGAGTTAACTTCAGCAGAAAATTATTATCGGGTATCTGTATTCATCCCGTTTATTGACTATTTAATTTCGCAGTTAGAAATTAGATTTACCAAACACAAAAATACACTCTCAATTATTCAGAACTTTATACCAAACAAATTAATAAAATTATCCGAAAATGAAATTGAGACAAGTACGGAAGTGATGTCAAAACAGTGGCCAGTCGTAATAAGCTCATGTGACAATATTGTGAACAAAGAAGTTCTATTGTGGAAACAAAGATGGATAGCCGCTCAAGAAGATAAACTCCCTTTTGCTTTTATAGATGCCATAAATTGTTGTGATGAGTTACTGTTTCCTAAAGTATACCAATATTTAAAAATTGGCGCTACGTTGCCCGTCACAGTTGCTAGCGTAGAACGGAGCTTTTCAACGTTAAAACGTTTGAAATCATACTTGAGGAATTCCACGGGGAAAATCGTCTAAATGGATTGGCTCATCTAAGTATTCACAGAGAAATACCAATAAAAAGTAGTGAAGTAGTCGATATTTTTTCAGAAAAAAATAGAAAATTAATGTTCTAAAATTATTATGTATCTAAATTATTTTATTATTATTATTATTATTATTATTATATTATTTAACATTTTTTTTTTTTTTTTATACATACATATGGTTAAATAGTAATTACATATTTATTAATTATGACATGTCAATGAAAAATAATATCACGAATAAAAATTAGTAATCCATTAAAATGTACGATATGTTTTGTTATATTCAGGTGTCACGTCATCTAATATGTATTAATTAAAAAAATTACAACCCCCCCCCCCCCCCCCCAAAAAAAAAAAAAAAATTTAGGTCTAAGTACGTTACTGACTAATATTATATAATATGTTATTTATTTTGATATTTTTATGTTTTCATACTGTGTATTATTTATAATTTTGCATTCAACATGTATTTCTTTTGTAAAACGAAATGATAATTAGCATCACTTCGGTAATACATCATTTCACCTCGCTGATCCAGTTCACTCAACCCGATCCGTTCAATCTCTATAGGAGCCGGAGCCTCCCACGGGGGGAGGATGTTTGAACCGCATATTATCCACGCCGAATACGAGCCCGGGCAATTAAAAAACAGATAAGATGACACTATCGCCGAACGTTGTCTTTATCATTATCATCGGTGGAGTGGGACTTTGCGACTTTGGCGACACATATTGTCATCACCCGATCACCTATGTCCGTGGCTCTGTTCGTCTGCGTCTGCCGATCAGGCCGATGTTTGTAAAAATATGTGCGTTAGCTATATTATTTTTCGTTCATGCCATCTCATCTTTCTGTTGACCACTTATATATGCGTTCGAGTGCCAGCCGTAATATTATTCTGTCGAGGTCATTTTTTTGTGAGCGACTTTTTTTCCATGCCGTCACGTGTGTGCCCATACATTTACGGCCCCGTGCTTTACTGTCCGACTTCGTGTGCCGTGTTCAGTGTCATTGCGTTGAGGATCTTTCATTGTCGCGAGTGTTAGTTTCAGCTTACGATAATACGAATCGGTACTGTGGACAGCTACCATCGTATTGGATCCGTCGTCGTTACGGATTTAAACGTAGACGACGATCCGTCGTAGTTTAAACTTTCAACGCGGGAATTCCTAGCTGTGAAGCCCGCCGTCGTCCGCCTTCCACTAAATACTCAGTAGGACAGTTTAGTTGGTGGCACCGAGCTCTTATCTTACCGAGTGATATTATATTATTACAAGTAACGGTGAAACTCGCTGTAAGTGAATACCCTAGGTCGGTAAAAATCGCTGTATGTGAATACCCTAGGTAGTTGAAAATCGTTTGAAGTGAATTTCCTAGGTAGAGACAGGACTTTGGTATACAGCAGTTAGAAAAGTCTAGTAGGCAAAACCAATGATAACGACGTTTGAGATGTTGGTACCTCTAATTTGGTGGCTCTACACTTTAGCGGTGTCGTTTTAAAAATGTAAATAATAAAAGTCCAATTCGAGCGTCTAGTGGTCGGTCATTTCATTAAATTCACAGGTGCAATCCTTGTCACGTAGCTTGTTACGAAAATAGCAATTGAGTGTCTAGGTATCAGTCATCACCCGGAACGGTGAATTGGATGCATTACCCGTGACTTGCCCGGTGCTTTTGGTATGAAAAATAAATAAATACACTCCGAAACGGTGATTAAGTGACTAGCTATCATCTTTCCGTGTAATGCGGGGTCGACCAGTTCTTCCGGGTTGCCGCGGAGACACTCGGCCCCTTTGTATAACCGCGAGGTTGTCTCTTCCGGGCAGTAGTCCCGGATGACTCCGGGGGTCCCGCCCGGCGCGCCGCCTCATCTCGAGCGCCATAATGAGTGACCGCCGAGGCCAGGGCCCGACGGATTATCGCCTGAGTCAAACCCCTTCTACTAAGGCAGTACTCCCACAACCACCACGAGTCCTTCCTAAAGTGTGCCTTTCCTGGTGCAGGCGAGCGTGTGTCCTCGGTGAGTCCACGTTGTCGTGCGCCTCGGGTCCGGCACCCCCAGAGCGTCAAAGCGCTGTTAGCAAGCCGACTCGACGGGGCTTACTCCGAGTCCCGTGATACGAGGATCGAACCCGGCGTTCAGGCCCTCGCAACTGCCTTGTCCGCAAGCAGGTCGATCGGGGCACCGCTGTGTGTACCGCGACGACCCCTTTATAGCGCGTACGGTTTTGCTCTTTATCGACAAATTGCCGTTTCTGCCGGTGCCTCTCTCGTATCAAGCCCTGAGCCGGCTGAATACGTGCACGTGCTTTGCCCGACGGGTGGTCTGGCCCCTCTAGTTCGAGCTCTCGGTCTAGGCAAAAATTTGTTCATAGGGAGTGAGGGCACCCAATTCGCCCCGCGAGATGTTCCGTCCGTCCCGTCACCGAGGAGGTCGGGCATTCGGTCCGTCCCACAGGGTATCCCGTCCCTCGCTCCTGGCTAGGCGGGTCTTAGTACGGAGGGCGTTCGATGATCCTGTGGGGGCGCCGTCTTAGGGCCCTTTTGGTCCGGCTATCGGGTCCCGCTTCGCCTGCCACTATCCGGTACTTCGCGGGCTTTCGCTCCGCCACTAACGATGACAGCGACGGTCGTTCTGGCTAGGCCCACTCGGACGATTTGTGCCTGCGTGGATAGGGGAGACTGTCTCCATGTCTCTGGCAGTGCGTCGTGTCCTGCACATACGCCATCTAGCCACACGCCCGTCCATTACGGTTTTAAAATTAGGGGTCCGGGTCGTGCCTGCGGGGTAGTCCTACATCTTTACGTTCTAGGACTTCCCGGGAGAAGTTTTTGAACGCAAGGAACATGGCCTCCGTGGAGGTCATGGTATCGCAGTCGCACGGACAGTCCACACCTTCCGATTGCGCTGCGGCTGCGAGCTTGTTTCTTTCCTGGCTATATGTTGGCCAATCGTATAGCACATGCTCCACGGTTTCCTCTGGAAGACCGCATCGGCAACGTGCCTTGCCTCGGAGTTTGAAACGACAGAGCGACGAATTGAAATTCCTGTGTCCGGTCACGAACTGCGAGATGTAGTGGTCCGGAACGAACCACGGCCTCTCGAGTCTGCGCCGGACGTCCGGGGGAACCAAATCGCTGTCCGCCGTCACTGGCGACCCATCTCTCCTGCCAGAGGCGTATGGTAGTGTCGTAATACTGTTTCGCCTTTCTAGCAACGTCTGACGCCGACTTGTGTCCTCTCCTCACGGCGCTCTTATCCCGTTCGATCTTAACCAGCCGAACTAGTTCTAAGTCGAGGGGAGGTACTCCGGCTAGGACCTGGAGCGCCATCGTCGACGTGGTCTTATACGCGCCCGTCATTGGCAGTAACGGGCGTCTTTGGGCGGTGTTAGCCCGTGTTCTATGCCGGTACTGCATCATGCAGCGCTCGGCCCATACCGAGGCTGCATAACTCATACGCGGCAGGAACACCGATTTGTACAGGATCCTCATCGTCCTTTCTTTAAGGCCCCAGCTAGCCTTAGCCACAGATATTAGTCGACTGAATAGCGCTACCGAGGACGCAGCCTTTTTCGCCAGATGGGAGCTAAACTTCCTTTGCGGGTCAAACGTGACCCCGAGGTATTTCGCCTCCGGGGTCATTTTACCTTAGTCCCACCAAGTCGCAAGTCAAGGGGCTTACTTAGTTGGCCCTTGATCCACAAGGTCTGCGACTTGGCCGCCGAGAAGGTGAGTTTCCTGTCGGAGGCCCATCTCGACGCTATTTCTAGCAGCGCGTTCGCGCGTTCCGTGAGCTCCGGACGGTGTTTCCCGGAGATGCGTAGCGCGAGATCGTCCGCGTATGCGACTATCTCCGTCCCGGGGGGAAGATCGCCGGACAAGAGCGGGTTGACCGCGTATCTCCAGAGGTCGGGACCGAACTCCGAGCCCTGCGGGCAACCCTTTGTTAGGGTCGTCGAGAGTGTCATGTTTCCAATCGCCAAGTGGGCCTTTCGGCCGTCTAGGTAGCTCTTTGTCAGGGCGATCAACCCAGAGCCGCATTTAACCTTTTCAAGATCTTTAATTAGTTGCGCCCACCAGAGGCAGTCGAAGGCCTCCGATATATCCAGGAATACGCCTACGACGTATTTCTCCCGCCTTTCATCTGACCAGCCAAAGGCATGTGTCATTGCATCTACGGTCGATAGGTTCTTGGTGAAACCAAATTGTCTGGCCGACATATGGATGTCCGTATTTTTACGGATTCTCGCCACGATAAGGTGTTCCAGTGCCTTAGCTAGAACTGGGATTAAGCTAATGGGTCGATACGACCTAGCCTCCGTCGGGTCCTTATCGGGCGATTTCCTAATGA
>NW_020270710.1:0-23567 GCF_002803265.2 Melanaphis sacchari
GTTGAGACATGTCTCGTCCATGCATATAATTTTGGTAATACCCCACTACGTCCCCGTTTACCATGTCATAAGCCCTCGTCATCAATAGTGAGACACAATTCAATATGTCTCGACCGATTTGACGGCGACAACGGAGCGATTACATAATTATTGATAAGATATAAATAAAATTATACTATATATATTTAGTCATACTCGTTAGTCGTTACTCACACAGACATTGTAGAGACGAATCAGTGTAAATAACATTTTATTTATAAAATTATGAACAAATAAAATACTTATATAGTAGGTATAGTATCATATAATAAATAACTAATTTTTTTAATTAAATTGTTTTATATTTTTGGGATTTTTGGGTAGACTATGTCTCATTGTCTACCCTAACGCGCCGCCACTGAGGGTGAGTATCTAAATAATAATTATTTAATTATTCAATTATTGATTATAAATTATGACAGTAAATATCAAATATTGTCATTTTGTCTAACTGTTAACATCAGTAATAACTTAGATTTTCACTGGAATCTTATTACGGTTTTATATTTTTTTAAATTTTTTTAACGTGAAAATGGATCAACCTAAAAAAACAACTCATCGCTTCCCATCAAAAAAATTATCAGTTAAAAAATCGCTGAGTTCTCGAGTGATGAATATTCTAGGAATTCGTGCCAAAACTAAGTATAACTATTTATTATATTATTATCAAATATGGTTATTAATTTGACTAAATTTGTGTGAACAAAGTTCCAACCCAGATGTCGTAGAACCTGTTGTGGAATCTTTTTTCTTAGATGCTGGCAATCAACCACCATGCTCATCGAGGGAAACAATTAGGTAAATTTTAATTATTTGTAGCCATCTAAGTTTTATTGTATGAAAACTAAAACTATAATTATTTTTTATTTATAATACATATGTTTTATTAAATTTTTTTAGCAAAATGGTGGATTTGAGGGATAATGAAACTAATGATTGGGGTACTGAAAAAGTTTTACATAACTTGACATTTGATGAATTTATATGTAGTAATCAAGAATCCAAGTATGATTTTTAATTTAAAATTTGATTGAATATATGAGTCTACTAATTCGCGAATTTGTTATTATTTTTGAAAAATCAGCGTATTTCATCCGTTTCGAATATTGGTTATAACAATTTTAAAAATTAAATATTATTATTAAAATGTTATAACAGACCATGCGATGTAAATGAAAGTTCGGGAAAACGAATAGTGGATATACTTCCAACAGGTACAAAACTTAAGTTATCAGACAATTACGACATTGATGCTTTTAAAGGTGAAACTATCTGGTCAAACAATAACATAAACTGTGAAGAACACGATATCAGTGTCCTATATAATGGACCAGCGTCATTAATTACGTCAAATACTATTGATGAAAGTTCAAATACATATAGGTACTTATATTGTGGAGACTGACAAAATAGTCTTTGTTTTAAAAAAAGTCAAAAAAACGTTCGCTTGCACAGGAATCCCAGTTATTCAGAACTGAACATATGCAGTTATTAATTTTAACAGAACCTACATTTTTTAATTATTTCACACGAAAAACCATAATTGCTCAAAATACTAATTTATTAGCTTACATAAACACAAAATTTGTTTATGTCGAAAATTTCTTCAAATCAACTATTACATCGTTGTATAACGATATACTACTTAAACAATGTGAGCTAGACAGAAAATTACTTGAGCAACGACTCACATTAGCATCTTCTAGTCTTTCAGAATTGGCATATTTAATAGGTGGTGGACCAGGGTTTACCGCAATAAAAGTCAGTGAAATTATCTACTTAATAAAATGTAAAAAATTCAATGTAGAAATTTCACAAAAAAAAAATTGTTTTAATGAACTGCCAGTATTATATAACAACAAAACATTATTTATGGCGCCCAAAACCCATATTTTACAGTAATT
This sequence comes from Melanaphis sacchari, assembly GCF_002803265.2. Taxonomy (NCBI): domain Eukaryota; kingdom Metazoa; phylum Arthropoda; class Insecta; order Hemiptera; family Aphididae; genus Melanaphis; species Melanaphis sacchari. The sequence continues at coordinate 1,944 of NW_020270710.1, forward strand.
TGGAACACAGGTGGACTGCAATGTGCTTTTACCACCTGCGTTCGAATTGGGCGGTGAATGGTTTCCCGTTCTGCCAAATATTCAAGAAATTAAAAAACCACAAAGGCTTAAACTGGCCATGTCCTGGACATGGTCGTATAAAAGTCCGGAATTTCTTATGAATGCCAGTAAATATACGCAGGATACAATGAAAGCTTTCCAACAGCATATATTGTTTCCGCAAGAAGTGAAAGTTGCTACGAATAATATAATCAGACATTCTATAGGATATGATACCACTAACCAAGGTCTGCAATTCAAATATTTGATAGATGAAAACACGCTTGGAAAAATGGTAGAAGATAAGTTATTTAAAATATGGGGTTGGTTTACGACAATTGGAACTTTTGTATCTGGGCTAATGGGAATATTCTTTGTTGCAAAATTAGTATTAACTATTGTTGACACAGGTATTAATATAACTTTTTATATCAAACCTTTGGGTGGAGTACAAAGCTTTTAGCAGGATTTTTTTCTAGCATTACCCATAACTTAATACTCCAGTCTCATAAACAAAAATACAATAAAAATTAAGAGTTTGATGATGACTCTTTGGAAAGAAAAAATGTTCGGCGTTATAATAATAAAACCAATATTTATCCAAATCTTCCGTTTGAAATGGTTTAAAACCGTCAAAATTAAAAAATTAAAAAATATTTGTACCCATTTTTATTTAAAAAATATTTGTATCATAAGTATTTATTAATATATTAAATTATTTAGTTTCTATAAAAATTAATTTTATATGGAACTATAAATATTGTTGCAGATGATTTTTTTTTTATTACAACGCAAAATAAATACATAAAATGTTAATTATATAATGTTATGTATTATATTTCATTTTATTATTGTACACATAACTATGCAAATTTTATATAGATAATTTCACGTACATATTATGACATTTTTAAAATTAAAGTATAGGTGTAATATAATATTATAGTAAGTCAGTTATCCATTATCTATATGACCGCTAGCATTAATTTAAGTTATCAATTATTATAAATTGTCATTAATCCAAATGTTGTGTTTTAATTAATTATTATGTGTAAATAAATGTGTTCTGTACATTTGTAAGTACCTACATAATTTAATTTTAATTTATATATATTATATGAACAATAAAAATGTTTAGTTTATACATATTGTTTTTTTTACATATAGGTACTGCAATTGCAATAATATAAATAATTATATTATTACAGTAGGTATTTATTTAATAAATATTATGTACAACAATCAACTTCATATTTTATGTAGGTATTATGTTTAAAATTAAAATAAGTAAATACATCAATATTTACTAATCAGAATTATTTAAAATGTTATTAATAAATAAAAAATTAAATTATCGAACAAAAATTGCTTCATGTCATTTATAAGTTACAACGTAAAATACGTAACACTTTTACTAAAAAATCTATTTAATCGTAATGAAATTATTATTTTATATGTATTTTAAAAAGTAATTGGGTTAGAAATATAAATCGAGTTCTGGTGTATAATAATTTGTATGCTTAATTTATTGGTTAATATTTTTAAGCAAACAGGAGCTTTAATTAAAAAATAGGTATGCGACTTGCTAGCCAGTAGCGAGTCAGCGCACCGTATAGAATTCACGGGCGACAATTTACGTAACGGCCTGTAATGACGTTTGACGCGAAACGTTCTAAACGACAGTCTGTGAAATAATAATGTACCTCTCCCGCAATAACAACACGCGGACCCCGTCGCGTACACGATAGGCGTGGTTACGGCCTACCGCGACGGCGGCGATATGAAATTCAACGCCATCTCTTGAGCGTTGTATACGTTTCACTTTTACTGTGACGCCCTCTTAATGAAACAAATTCCTTTAAAATTACTCCTTCCATTTCATCCTTAAAATATCCTGGCTGATTTTTATTGATTTCACTAAAACAATAATGATTTTTTGGATAGTTTGATGTATCGAAAAACGGTAATAAATCATATCTTAAGTCATTGACAGTGCCGTAGAAACCGCGGTGCGGGCGGTTCATTGCACCGGGGTCCTACGTTTCAATTTCTAATATGGGGCCCATACTTAAATAAAATAATATAAGAATTCAGAACCTATACTAACAACAATTTTTTTTTATAAGATCATAATATTATATGTATTAGTATTACTGTATTAATAATAACATTGATTTTAAATAGTATTTATAAATAATGCCTAATGGTAATAATATAATGATAATGTCGTGAGTACTTTGTTGTTGTTGTCGATTAAGAGGACGTTTGACTTGTGTAAATTCGTCCGTAAAAACCATTTCGCGCGGGAAAGAACCGAGAAGGCTATAGTTATAACTAGGGCCCGGATTTATATGCAAATGCATGTTCTTCTACAATTCACCTAGAATAATTTTGATTATAAATGTCGACGTTTCGTAAAGTGTAGATTCTATGGTTCAATTTTTTTTTTGCATATTTTTGCATATTTGAATGAAAATGCATATTTATTGCATATTTATTGGTAGTTGCATAAATGTTGCATATTCTATAATTCATAGTATTTACGTCTGTAAAGATACCTACTGTCGATTGTAAATAACACATTATACATCGATAAGTGATCGTCAATCAACATCATCGTTATCGATGGCCGACGAATAACGACAAATATTGGATTTTCTAGCAGTAAATTTATTATTACCCAAATACGTCCACATTAGATAACAGTATAGTATACTGTGTAATACATATTGAGTGACACAGAATTTAGTTTTAGTATGGTCTTTATCGTGCGCAGTGTTCAGTGTACGGTATATTTTGTTTAAAAAATCTAACTTGCGACTTTTATTTTTATATAATGCCTAAAGTAAATAATGCTTCCCGGTACGTAAATGAATATCCAAACATATTTAAAACAGACGGAAATATTTTATTTTGCAATTTTTGTTGTGTAAATGTGTCATGTAACAGAAAGTTTCAAGTAGTACAACATTTAGAAACTGCAAAACATATATCGAATCGCAGATTGAAAGAAGAAAAGACCACTCAACCTTTCATAAAAAAAACATTTAATCAGGTCAGAACTAATAATCAAAATACAAATGAGTTTAACAAAGATTTATGTAATTTTATGGTGGCTAACGATATTTCCCTTTTTAAATTAAACAATCCACAGTTTAAATCGTTTTTTGAAAAATATCTAAAACTCAAATTACCTGATGAATCTACCCTCCGAAAGAACTATTCACCTTTATGCTATGATGAAGTTTTATGTAAAATTAGGAATGAAATAGGAAACAATCCAATTTGGGTTTCTATTGATGAGACAATTGATGTACAGGGACGATATGTTGCTAGTGTCATAATTGGGAAATTATCATCTGAAGAATGTACAAAACCAATTGTTTTAACGGTTGAGCAATTACAAAAGGCAAATTTTCAAACAATTTCCCAATTATTTAATGACTCCATGAACATTTTATGGCCCCAAAAAATATTTCATGAAAAAGTATTATTGTATGTAACAGATGCTGCTCCGTACATGGTTAAATCTGGCGAAGCTCTTAAAGTATTTTACCCTAAATTAATTCATGTAACGTGCATGGCTCATGGACTACACAGAGTAGCTGAAGCCATAAGAGAAAAATACCAAAATGTCGATCGATTAATTTCAAATACTAAAAAGATATTTTTAAAAGCTCCTTCACGTGCAAATACTTTCAAAGAAATGTATCCCAATTTGAGTTTACCTCCACAACCAATTTTAACTCGTTGGGGTACATGGCTTGAAGCAGCAATTTATTATGGGAAATATTTCAATGAGGTAAAATGTGTTATTAATGCTTTAAACCAAAATGAAGCGAAGTGTATTGAAAACGCACGTAGTTTATTTCATAATAAAGAGTTAAAAAATGAGCTCGCCGTTATTACAACACACTTTCAGTGTTTAATAGATACAATAACAAAACTAGAGAAATCGAATGTTACTTTAAGAAATAGTTTATTACTCATAGAAAATATTAAATTTAAATTCGAAGAAGGAGGGCCAGGAATAGATTTCGCTAGATCTAAATTTACAAATGTGTTGTCAAAAAATCGTGGATATTCTACATTGAAAAAAATCGATGGTATAATCAACGGCGAGGTAACTGAATGTGATGAAGACGAGGAACTGTCAGTTGGAGATTTATCAAGTTTTAAATATGCACCAATTGTATCTTGTGACGTGGAAAGAAGTTTTTCCAAGTACAAAAGTATGCTTCGAGATAATCGTAGGAGTTTTCAATTCGAAAACTTGAAATCCATATTTATTACTTCATGCTGGTACTCGTCCAATAATAATAATTTAATATAAATAGTAATACTTTAATTAATTTATAATACTTTTATACTTACACAATGTCATTAAAAATGTTATTTAAAATTTTTTTTTATTAATAAACAATTTGTATACATAATGTATTGTTAATTTGTAAAAAAAATTAATTTTGCATATTTTTTGCATATTTATGATGTGAATCTGCATATTTTATCGATTTTTATTGCATATAAATCCGGGCCCTAGTTATAACTAAGAAACGAAATTTTCACCACATAAAAAGGAGAATTTTGTCTGTGCAATATCGTTTTTATTTTTTTGATATCACTTATACAAAAAAAATTATTCATGTTAAAAAAATAGAAAAATAATGGATTTTGAAACAATGAAAACTTTATTTGTATAAGTGATATCAAAAAAATAAAAACGACATTGCACAGACAAAATTCTCCTTCTTATATATGGTGAAAATTTCGTTTCTCAGTTATAACTGTAGCTTTCTCGGTTCTTTCCCGCGCGAAACAGTTTTTACATAAATATTTCAATTTTATTAAATATTTTTGGCTGTAATGTGCTGCTGCCTACGGTCGTTGTAATAGCGAACACGATTTCCCCCCACCACGATAAAGTTGTCCGGATCTGGGCCGCGGCGCCGCGCGCTTATCTGCATTTAGCGCGCCCGTAATAATTTCCTGGAATACTTTCAATCATATACATAATAATTAATATTATATAAATTATAATTATTAGAGTAGGTAGTCTACAGACTACAAATGTCTGTCCAACTTACTAATATGACGAATATGTAGGAGTGTAAGATAGGTACGTACCTTTTAAATTTTAGATTGGATTTATGTAAAACTGTAAGGTAAGCACATACTTATTTTCTCCGACATTAACTATAATTTTAAATAGTGTTTAAAAAAATATACCAGTATTGGCCATATGAATTGCTAACAGCAGAGAGGGGACAAGTCCACTTTTTATAACTTTTCAAGAGAGACAAAAAATGAAATATTGAATGAAATAATAAAGATATTATTTTGAAATTTTCTCATTAATTTTAGATTCTAAGCGTAGCAATGAATGTATTTATTTTACAATGTTGTGTTTTTTTTTCGTGTCTGTCATCACGTTTTGAGGCAGTAAAAGTGCTTAGGTTTTCTTTATCGACTACTTTTCTGGTAGGAAAGTGAATCTAGTTGGTAATTTAAGATGGTCGTTTTATATACACGTGTTAAGTTCAAATTTGGCATGGGAAAAGTTCGATTTTTTTCTATAATTATCGGTTGAAAAATTTTTCAATGGGTCGAAAAGCTTGAAAATTTAATATATGGTTTCTCATGAGTTATTTTGATATCAGTTAAAAAATATTAAAGATACGTGTGCACATTTTTTTTTTTAATGCATTTAAAGTTCATATTTTTACAAAATTCATCAAAATCACGAACATTTGCAAACTATTTTACAGTACAAAATTAACTAAATGTTCAATTTTAAATTTTAATAGCTATAAAGATCGTGCCTCGTGTTAAAAATTACTTTTATAACCTAAAATATATTTAGATAATATTGGCTGATGAACCGTCTTCGCTCAGAATCGTTTTTTGTATACACCAGTCACCAATATGAATTTAACCTAATTAGAAAAATATAATCGGGAACTCACTCTGCTGTATAGTAAGGGTGGAGTGAACCTCGGTCATAGAGTAAATAACTATATTGTATGTGTTAAAATTGAATGCAATGATTTTCTATATGAAAAACGATTTTAAACGAAGATTATTTGTTCGGTATTTTATCTTCAAGCACTAATAAAAAAAGTTGTGCCTATGTATTTTGATAATTTTTGAATTACTGTAAAACTAACTTTAGACGAACTTTGTATTTGGTACATTTTCAAATGTTTTGACTCAACCAAAATGTTTTTATCGAAATTTATAAAAAAGAGATGAAATATTTCATATGCCTATAAATAGCTAAAAATTAATGAAATAATTAAAAAAAAAATTGTGTAAAGAGAATGCCAATCTTAACATCAGGCGAAAGACTTCTAATGCTGACTTTAGTTCTCCAATAAAAGTAAGTTAAATAATATAATATTATTATTTATTTAAAAATAATAATGTGGTTGACACATATTTCATATAGGTATTAAACTATTTATACGCTATTTTAAAGTGTTATAACTTACAATAAGTAATCATTTTTAATAGTGCAGTGACAGGTGTGGATATACTGACTGATATACTGGGTTTTAATGATATATCTGCGATTGAAATTTCTGACGGCATGTCAAATTGTGGTATTGAAAATGGTAACAATTATATTAACAACAGTAATTCCAGTACATTCAATTTATCTCCAGAAATTAAAAGTCCACTCGCTCAATCGATCTTTATAGAAATAGAACCAGAAAATTCTATTATAAACTCCACTCAACTTTCTGTGGAAATGTCCAATGAGCAAATTGAAAGGTATTTAATCTTAGCTAACAACTTTATACTAATATTATATAAATATTTTAGAAGACAATTAATTTTTGCGAAATATTTTTTAATTATTTTTTTAGTTCTAAAGAATTGTGTGGTCGTCGAATTGTGGATATGAATTTTGTATTCAAACAAATTTTGAATTGTAGACACAAGGGAGGGCTAGACTGTACATTCTTAGATATGGAATTAATTTCTGAACACAGAAAAGGATTTTTTTGTTCTTGGCTGTTTAAATGTTTAGTTTGTCAAATTAAAATAAAAATTGACTCTGAGAACACTTCTGAAACTGAATATGTAGGAGTAAATAAAGCAGCAGTTAGTGGTTCTATTGCAATTGGAATTGGACATACACAACTGAATGAATTTTCAGCGACTATAGATGTCCCGTGTATTTCACCTAATGTGTTTATTAAACTGCAATCAAATATTGGTGAAATTATAAATAAAACTGCGTGGGATGAAATATACCTAGCCGGTATGATAATTAAAATATAAAATTATAAAAACCTTACAATAATTTTATTTATATATTATAATTTATTATGTATACAGTAGCGTGCTAAAAAATTGTTATAGGTACTTGCGTTAAGCTTAGTACTTACTGTTCTCTATATGTACAGAGTGATCCATTTAACGTCAGTTATTATAATTATATTTAAAAAAATTTTAATTTCATATTTCGTAGCAGTATATTATTCGCAATATTTCGATCTAAATAACAATCTTATTTTAGACGTCATGTAGTTTATTACTATAATTATTTAATAAAAAAACTGTGTTAATATATTTCTCAGATTTTTTTGGTTACAGTGTAAATTATTTATAAGAAACCTATAGTTTTAAATTTTAATGACTTTAAACCAGTCTTTTTACATTAAATGGATCACTCGGTTTATATATATTTACAGTATATCCACGGAAACAGGGTAGACCTTTAACTATTGTAGGTCTATACATTTATTTAGGAATAGAAGAAAAAAAGTTAGCCATTGAAGATGGTAATTTAAATTCGGATGGAGTACCCATGATAACTGTAGTAGCTGACGGATCGTGGTGTAAGCGAAGTTATAAAACTAAGTACGATTCGTTATCTGGAGTGGTAAGATACTATAAGTTCTTTTAAATTTATATTACTAAATTATATACCTATAATAATTATATATTATATTGCTGACTAAATAGTATGATTTTATGCATTTAAGTTTAGAGGATATAGTTAAAAAAAATATATACTCTTACATTATTAATTTACATTTTAGGCAACAATAATTGGGTTTAGAACTAAAAAAATTTTGTTCATTGGAATACGTAATCGCTATTGTTTAATATGCGAACGTTCAAAAAACAAAAACACAATATCTGAAACTCATAATTGTTTTTTAAATTGGAAAGGAACATCAACTGGTATGGAAGCTGACGCTATAGCTGAAGGTTTTGCGAAGAGTATTGAAATGCATGGTCTAATATATAATAAACTTATAGGTATGAAGTCAATCATTATCATTTTAGATATTTTCAAATGCAATTTTCTCGGCTAAAATTAATTTAACCTCCTGTAGTTCTAAAACCTAATAATATAATGAATTACTTTAATCACAATAATATCATAAATTACACTTCGTAATATTATATGTATAACCTACTGTATAGCAGTGGTACCCCTCACTTATTGCCTTTTTAACCTTTTAAATAGTTTAGTGAATTTTATTATTATATCTATATAATATTATGTTTAGGGGATGGAGACAGTTCAGTGTGTAAGCGACTTCATCAAACTTTACCATATGGGCCAAAATTATTAATAGATAAAATTGAATGTCGCAACCACATATTGAGAAATCTTGGTCAAAAAATATCTCAATTAACCAAAAATACTAAATATCCAGTGCACTTACGTAATTTATTAAATCAGAAACAAAAATGCAATAAATTTTGAACAGCCATAACTATGGCTATTCAGTATAGAAAATCGCTATGTGATAGTGAAGTAAACAAAATTAAAGGTAGTTAATAAATGAATTTTTGTTTTTTACACAAATAAAAATTTTAATCACAAGTAAAAATAATATAAGTTAAATAAAATAATTTTAGATTTAAAAAAGGATATTGAAAATGGACCATCACTTTTACTAGGGCAACATTTAAATTGCGATACGTATTTTTGTAATGGTTCTAAAATCGGTGAACAAAATTTTGTACCTGAAGCGGAAAAGTGTGGGTTAATGAGTGAAATATCACAAATTTACCGCCGAGTTGTTGAAAATGTCCAAAGTTTGTTACTAGATGTTGATAATAATATATGTGAGCAATTTAATAGTATTATCAACAAACATATTGCTGGCAAACGCATTAATTTCGCTCTAAAAAATTCATATAACGCCCGTGTTGAAGCTGCTGTGGTATCTTTTAATACTTCAGGACAATATATTAGATCAATTCATAAAAAAATTACCAAGAAGAGTCCAGGTATTTATATTTTTCATTATTTAAACATTTATATTTTTATATTGTTTATAATTTTTTACTTACATAGGAATAGTTGGTAAACAATTTTTGAAAGCCCGTGAAAGTAAATTGAGTAATTTACAAAAAAGAAGGCTTAATTTTCAAAAAGAAAAATTTACTGCTAAACGAAAAAAAAATTTTGGCCCCGATGAACATTATGGACTAGCTGAACCATTGGACGATATTGAAACACCTGGAGATATAGATGAAAAAAAAATAATTTTATGAAATCATTATCAATTTCAAGTGAAGCTATCGATAAGTTAGAAAGGGACACAATTGACCAATCGAATTCACAAACGTGGCAAATTGAACGCAGAATTCGCCTAACTGCATCCAACTTTGGTAGAGTTTGCAAAATGCGTTTAACTACAACCTGTAAAGGAACTGTATATGATTTGCTTTACGGAAATGTAACAACCAAGGCGATGGAATATGGAAAAATGACAGAAGATACAGCTAGAAAGAAATTTGAAACTTTAACCAATTTTAAAGTTTTAAATTGTGGTTTGTTTATCGACAAAGATAAACCATTCTTAGCTGCTAGCCCTGGTGAATACGATTTATTATATTTATTTATATTATGTATATTGTATAATGTATATTGTAAATTATGTATATTTTGTATATACCTACAGATAAAGTATATATTTTATTTTCTGCAGATGGTTTGGTAGGCGATACAGCTCTACTTGAAATTAAATGTCCTTTATCGACAAAAGATACCATTGATATTCAAGTTGCAATCGACAACAAAAAGGTACAATAAAAATAATAATTATTATTATAAACTATGATACAAATAAACATGAACTATTTCATATACATAGTACGAATGTTTAGTATATTATACCTAGGTACCTATCTATCTATGATTTTTATTTATAATTTACAGATACCTTATATAACCATTGTAGACGGTAAAATGAAACTAAAAAAAGATAGTTCATACTACTACCAAGTGCAAGGGCAGTTGAAAATAACTAAGAGGAAGGTATGTTATTTTGTTGTATATTCAGAACACTGGCTTCATTATGATGTAGTTGAATTCGACAAAAACTTTTGGAGTTCTAAAATGGAAACTCAGTTAGAAACGTAAGTAAAAAATACGAACTAAATACCTACTACAGTAGTTGTAAATAATATAGTATTTGAATGTTGTAACTTGAAATCATATATTTTACAGATTTTATAAGGAATGTCTTTTGCCCGAATTGGTTCAACCACGGTATGGCAAACGGCTATTGAAGTCAGATATTTTAGAGCCGAAACACATTTTAGAAAACATTAAAAAAAAGAATTTATAATATCTATTTTATAAATTGTTTTTTTATTTTTGCATGATTATCATTTTCAAAATATATATCGCTTATTTTTAAGCTAGTTATACGGATTTGAAACATTCCATTTATTTTTATAAATGTCGATATATTTTCATTAATTATTATTTATTATCATAATATTAAAAATCGATGTTTAAAAAAGGAACATAATATAACTTGAATGAAAAATATGAAACACGTAAAATTAATATTAATTTGATTGCTCTGTATTTATTTAGGCACTACCCAAATATATTTTTAATATAGATATTAGGTATAGGTATTTGAATTAGTAGGTAATAATGCAATAAATACAAATCAAGCTATGTTGTATTATATTTTTTACAATCTGTATTGATTTATAAAATTAGGTAAGCAGTAACTTTTAAAAAGAATAGTTCTTGGGTAAACGCGGATAATAAAAATAATACAGCGGCATTTACGTTTATAATTTTTATTTTACCGTGATACGTCATGGTAGAACAGTGGCGCAACCAGGAATTTTTCATGGGGGGGGGGTCTGACAAAATAAACCATCTTAATTTTTATAAACAATATTTTTATTTTTTTATTAACAAGACATTTTTTTAAATGTGATTATTATTTTAAATAAGTACTAAACTAATTAAGACATAATTTTACAATGAGAAATCTAAGCGGCGCTTTATTGAAGCTAATACTTCAATTACTTCATCTTCTGTAACTGGAACTTCTCGGTGTATATTAAGAACCGCTAATCCATTTAACCTGGTTTCAGAAGTCGAGTTCCTCAAATATGTTTTGATTCGCTTCAGTGAGGAAAATGACCTTTCTGACTCACAAGATGTAACTGGGAGTACAGCAAGGATGTGCAATAAATTATAAATATTTGGATAGAAGTCCTGATTACATATAAGTAACGCATCTAATGCATTCTGAGGTTTAATATTTTTTTTATTTAAATATCTGTGCCATAAATCAACCTCAGATACAACTTTTTCATAACTTTCAACATCTTCTTGATAATATTTTACAAGATGATGAAGATCACTTTTAGCACATGGATTTATTAATACTTGAAAACCAGATATTATTTCTTTATGATTGTTGAAACGATCATTCAATTGTTGTATTATAGAATCAATAAATGGAATAAAAATAGATACACTAAAATAATCTTCAGGATTTTCTGAAGAAAAATTATTTCTATGTTTTTGTCTTTTAGCAAGTCTTGGTATTTTTATTTCAATATCCATTTCATTTGATCTTTTAATAAGATTTTTAAACAAATCACTAAAGACTATTTCAGCATTTTCACGAATATTCATTAATTCATTTAAAATAGTGTTGATGTGATTAATAGCTTCAACCAAGTCAATGTTTTTCTTTTGTAAGTAAACACTAAGAGGTTTAGTATACTGAAATAGTTTAATAATTACAGATAGACCAATGTTGAATTCTGAAGTTCCTAATGTTAAAAGTATTTGGTTAGCTTTTGTTGCTACATCCTTATCCGGCCATGTAATCATTTCTTCTAAACTATTCACAATGACAGGTAGAAAATCATAAATTGTTTCAACAGAACTATGACGATCTACCCAGCGGGTTGGACAAAGACGTTTTAGTTTTTCTTTATTTGAATGACAACCATCATCTTTCATACTTTCTTCTTTTTTAAACATTTCTAATTGTTCAGTGAAAAACTTTTGTCTTTTAGGTGTATTAAAAAATAAATAAATACTTTCAATGGTACCCATAGTATTTCTGATTTGTGGTAAATTACAAGAATATGATATTGAGAGATTAAGGTTATGAGAACTACAATGAATATACAGCGCAGTGGGATATTTGTTTTTAATTAATGTAGCAACTCCATTAAATTTGCCACTCATAGTGGCAGCGCCATCATACCCTTGACCTCTTAAATGTTTGATATCTATGTTCAGACTTTTTAGTTCATTGATTATTGTGTCTGCTAGAGCTCTTCCACTCACATCATGAACCGGTACAAACTTTAAAAAGTCCTCATGAATTATTTTATCAGTAGAATCAAAATATCTGGCACAAAGTGAAAACTGCTCAATACCGGAAATATCAGCCGTCTCATCAGCAATAATAGAAAAATATTTACATACATTAATTTTGTTGACAATTTTTTTTTGACACTACTGTATAACAAGCATCAACAATCTGGTTTTGTATTTTCCAGCTGATATACTGGGCATTTTTTTTACAGTTTTCTCGAGCTAATATATGGCTATTATCTCCCGATATTCCAGTTGCGTTTATATAAAATCTCAATATTGCGCGAAAATTACCATCATTTTCTGTTGGTTCATTTAATTCCAAAGGACCGTAATCACGATGACCTCTAATTGATATTCCCTGACGACCACAGAGTATCACAGACTTAATAACTGGCAAAATTATTTTTCTATTATCTTCTTTTTGTTGTTTTGAAGCGATATTTAGTTGATCATGCACAGAAGGTGTTTTCCCTGTAATTACAGCAGACAAAGATTGAAAATCTAAAATACAGTTGGTATGATAATTTGTGCTTTCGTGCAATTTAAATTTTTCTGTAGCATGCTTCCAATTTTTGAATGGCTGATTACAAAGCTGTCCAAGCAATTGACCTCCTTTTCCTCCTTTTTTAATGCCAAATAATACACAATACTTACAATAAACGCCATCAACTAAACTACTGTAAGCTATCCAATTCCATTAATTAAGCCAAGAAAGTTGAAATTTTAAATTTCTATTGCCATGCAGCGTAATCGGAAAATTATGATTTTTACCTGGGGTCCAGATTGTTTTAAGCGCTTCAAGTTTTTCATTATTTGACATATGTTTACCAATATATGCCGTTATATCAAAAAAAATTGTTGTCTTCGGTTTCTTTAGAATCATTGGTACTCGTAGAACACTCGACTGAAGGAACACTTTGATCAAGAACTTGTGAAGAAATAGCAACAACTGATTTTACACCGAGATTTTTAATATTAGTACTAAGTCTACTAGTAGTAAAAAAATCTTTTATAGAACTATTCATCGTTACTTTTTAAAACTATAAAGTATAAGCAATATAAATCAATACGACTAATCGAAATGTATTGTATTTGATAACAGTTGTTGATAAATCAGATATCAAAAACCATAGTTTATTCTATATCTAGAACCATGGTCATGATAATAATTATTAAGGTAATAAGGTCACAGATAACATGTAAACATGATAGTATTAAATTATTGGTTATTGAACTGTAGCAGTGTAGCCACAACATTACTTAATTGATGTAGTCGAAAAATCAATTTATATTTATAAATTTAATTTTTATTCAAGTTTATTGAGAAAATGAAATTAATTTTCTATTATACGTGCCAAGGGGGGAGGTCCAGACCCGGAGTCCACCCCCTTGGTTGCGCCACTGTGGTAGAACGTTCATTAAATAATAAACGGCGCTCCCGAGAGTCGAGACTCGAGACCCGAACGATCGCGAGTGGCACTGACTGCGGTAATGAGCAGCCGCTAAAACGTCGCGTGCATGCGCATCGCGAAAAGACTTAATAGCGCATTCTCTCGGCCGTTGCACGCGTACACGTTTTGGTGACACGTCCTCTTAATAGTATAGAATAGATGATGTGTTACTGTGTTGCAATTTGATAAATAATGTCAATACACGATTTCTTGTTATCGTTGTAACTAAAAATAGAATTATTGGGAAAATGATTTTGTGCATTATTATCGACTCGATACTGGCCATGGTATATTGGACACGGGTTAGATTTATCAGGAATTCTAGAAAATGTTGTTTTATTATAAAACTTTTATGTATAGCATTAGCATTATTCATTGATACAATGATACCACATTAATAATTGTTCATTCGCATCGCCGCATAGGTATGTAGTTGTTATTTGTTTGCACGTCAATTTTCAGTGTTTTCACGTTTTACGTTTAAATTTCTTACTTTTATCATTTAATTATGTCATCCGTTAATAAAAAACACCTTAGTGGTAGTGAAAAACGAAAAAAAACGAAGAGAAAATCAAGAAAAAATATCAAAATTGCCAAAAATAAATAATTTTTTTTGTTCAACTTTTTCGGCTGATTTTGAAAAAGGTAAGTACTGTTAAGTAATATAGAGACAGTTGGATGAGTTAATAAGTTAGATCTTAGATAGGTTATTAAGACTAATAAGTGGGTATCTTTATTTTTATTCTTAATTTGTGAAAAGTGGATATTTATCTTGAAATGTTGTATTAATCTATTACACAAGTACAATATATTAGATACCTTCTCAATAGTCATGCTAGTTAGTCAATATAAAAAATAAAAAAATACATAATAAATTACATTTATTTTATGTTTAAACTCATAACTCATTACCTATTGATTAAGTACCATAGTATTATATTAATTATTAATAATCACAATCATATCTCTAAGTAGGTAGGTACATATTATATTTAATTTGAATTTCTTTTTATCAATATGTATTTTTCGAATAATTTAAATTTTTGTAGGTATTAATAAAGATCATGTTCCTGCTTCCACACAAAACATACTACCAGGTACATATTATATTTAATTTGAATTTCAATGTATCAATATGTATTAATTAAATAATTTAAATTGTTAAAGGAATTAATGAAGACCATGATCCTGCTTCCACACAAAACACACTACCAGGTACATATTATATTTAATTTGAATTTCATTGTATCAATATGTATTAATTAAATTTAAGTGTTTAAATTTTCCTATATATGTTGGTAAATATTATATTATCTTATTTTGTTTTATGAATATTTTAAATGATAATAATGAATTCTCGATTTCATATGGTTTTACAAAAACGGATTAGTAACAGCTTAGTAGCTTAATTATGTACAATTGGATCATAGTAAAACTTACATTTAATTGTTTGTTCAGCTAAAAATAAAAATAATTGTCTTATATATTTGCTTTATGTGGGTGTGTTTTAATTCTCATCTAATTGTTAAATTAAAAAAAAAATTATTGCAGGATTGAATTTGGAGTCAAGTTACCCAACTGATAGAGGAAGTTTTGATAATGAAGTAACAGATAGTATTAAAAGGCCTATATTATTATTCGGCCCATGTAGACCAAACATTGAATTCCCTGGTACAAATTTAAGAGGTACGATAAGAAGATTTTCTTCAAATTACTACTTCATGTCAACGAAAATGGGAAGTCGTATTCCAAGGGCATGGTTATGTTATTCTGTTATACTAGACAAAGTTTATTGTGAAGTTTGTTGGCTTTTTGCTAATCGTAGCAACAGCAGTTTTACTCCTGAATGGATCGATGGTATCAACGATTGGCTACATCTTTCCCAAAAAGTAAAATCACATGAACAAAATTCATTAATACATTTAGAAGCCACAAAACTTAGAACAGTCTGGTTAAAAAAATGGTAACATTGATAAAGAACTTGAAACCCAAATTTCAAATGAAGCAAAGTTCTGGAGAGATATTTTAACAAGAATAATAAAAATAATTTTGACACTCACTGCAGGGAACACAGCATTACGTGGAAATGAGTGTAAAGAATACTCTGAAGAGAATTTTCTCAGATTAGTTAATTTATTGGCTGAATTTGATCCTGTTTTACAAACATTACTAAATAATAAAGAAAATCATATCAAGTACTTGAGCCCAACCATACAAAACGAATTAATTGGAATTTTGGGATCAAGTTTGCTAGAAATAATTTGTGATGAAATCAGGCAATGTTCTTGTTTTGCAATTATCATGGATTCCACTCAAGATATAACTAAAATTGAACAAGTCAGTGTTATAATTCGCTATGTCTTAATTGATTTTGAAAACCATTTAGTTAAAATTAAGGAATCATTTCTTGGATTTTTTGAAATACATCATCACGGGGCTGTGGATTACAAAAATCTAATTTCTCAACTTCTTCATAACTTGGGTTTGGATATTAATAAATGTAAAGGACAAGGCTATGACGGTGCAAGTGTGATGAGTGGAATTTATTCGGGGCTACAGAAGCGAATCAACGATATTGTACCTAATGCTATGTATGTTCATTGTTGTGCCCATAATCTGAACCTAGTGGTTTGTGATGCAGCCAAGAGTTCTGACAAAGCAATGAGATTTTTTTGAAACTGTACAATCTGTATTCAACTTTTTTGGTGGAAGTGCCCCAAGATGGGCATTATTAGCTCTTGGAGAAGATAATGCAACAGCAGTTCGTAAGAAGGTTCTAAAAAAAAGTATGTGCTACACGCTGGGAAGCTCGACATAATGCAGTATTTGCACTTAAAGAAAGATTTGTTGATGTGCTAAAAACTCTTACAGTAATTAGTCTAACCAGCAAGAAAAATGAAGAGATTGTTCAAAGCAAAACTTTGCAAAAAAAAATTGAAAATATAGAATTTATTTTATTATTGTGTGTCTGGGAAAATATTTTAAGATCGGTCCAACCAGTATCCAAATGTCTGCAGTCTAATGATATCAACATACAAAATGCTTGCTATTTACTTCAGCAAACAATTGGAACACTTGAACATCTACGTGAAAATTATGACTCTGTATTAAATACTGCAAAATGTATTTGTAATAAATGGGGTATTACCACTCAGTCAGTAAGTAAACGACAACGTTATGCTTAATTATATTTTGATGAAGTGGATGGAGACAGACGATTGAATGTAACGGAAGATAATTTTAAAATTAAAATCTTTTTACCAATAATTGATACAGCTTTAGCACAGTTACATAATAGATTTACTGGGTTAAATTAAGTGATGAATACATTTGAGTTTCTTAACCCATCAAAATTAAAAAATTCTGTGGAATCAAGCATAATCAAGTCCTCGTATGATTTTGTATTAAAATACAAATCTGACATCAATTCAGACTTTACCAGACAAGTTTTATCAATTACAACACTAATTGGTCCAGAACAATCTGATATCAGAGACTTAATAAACTTCATTATTCAAAATGATATGGCTTGTAGTTTTCCAGATGTTTTAACTGCATGTTTAATATTTCTTACAATCCCAGTAACTGTGGCCTCGGCTGAGAGGTCATTTTCAAAATTGAAACTCATTAAAAACTATTTGAGAAACTCAATGTCTCAAAATAGACTTAGTAATATTGCTATTCTAAATATAGAAAGAAGTAGAACTGATGAACTAGATATAGAAAAAATAATTGATAATTTCGCTAATGCTAAAGCAAGAAAAAAAAATTTTTTGTGTTAAAATCAATAATAAAGATAGCATACTGATGGCTGATTTGTATTGTTTTTTTATAATTGTTTAAATTAAATAGGTATTAATGGAAAATAATGGGCCATAAGCACACATAGGGGGTGCTTAGCACAATAGCACCCTGCCACCCTCAGGCTTCAAATTAGCACTCCCAGTTCCCTTATAATAATAATATAATTATTTTTAAATATTTTGAATACATAATACATTATATACAGTATAGTTGCTTAATAATTTAAATAAATAAAGAATAGCAACTATATTAACATTTATACAATTTCAACTTTATTATTAGTTATAAATTTGTCTATACAAGTACCTATGTAAGTATAATTAATTAAAGTTTTAATTTATTATATTTGTATATTGTATTATAATTAAAAAGTAAGAATATTAATAAGTAAAAATTTAAAATTATTGCATGCAGTTTATTATATTATTAAGGGGACCACAGATTTGTGTACCATCAATTATTCCAGCACCCCCTAAATTCATACCCAATGTGCGCCTATACAAAGGGCCCACAGATTAAATTTGCACCGGGGCCCATCTAGTTCTAGCTACGGCACTGGTCATTGAAAAAGTTGTGTGTTTGAATTTCATATACCATAGAATCTGTATCTGAGTATAAAGAATTAATTTTGTTACCATATCTTTTTTTCATTACATTATAATGAAAATCATACATAAATGTTTTCAAAACGTCTAAGATTGCGAATCCTACATAAATCGGTTTATCAAATTTAATAATTTCCTTATGCTGATGAATAGCCATTAGATTTTTAAAGTATATAGTTCTATCTTTAAAATTAGTTTTCATCATTAATTTATTTGCTTTTATTTCTGATGAAACCAATTTTAAAGAAGTTCTAGCTCAAACATTTTCCATACATTTACAAAAACGCTATTAATTAATAATTTTCAAAAGTTTTTTTCAAATTTGTTTTTAGCTATTACTCTCATTTTCGTACAAAGTTCAATGTATGGTGCCATCCATTTACTTTGTGAAAATCTTATAGCTCGATGAATTTTTATCAACTTAAGTCCATTAACAATTGCTTGTTTCAAATTTTAATAATGTACAATATAATTTTTTTTTGATGATAACGTAGTAAGTAATCAATTTTTTAACTTTTGAATTAGGAGGACATTCGTTTATAGGTAAAAATGGAAAATCATTATGCTTTTTATGTAAATATTCAGGGTAATCAATATCAACTTCTAATATATATCCAATTTTCGAATTATCAGGAATTTTAGTAACGTCAATGTTAAGAGTAGACAAACATAAATCTCTAAAATTTTCGAACACATCTGTTAGTATAGTAACATCAGTTTTTAAGTAAAGATCGCTATATTCACCCAAAGTTTTTAAATCGAATATCTTCCATATTTTTGGGTATGAGAATAATCTTCATCACTGATTTCCTCATCTTTTAAAGAGTTATAAAATAGATTTTTTTGGAGGTAAACAGGTTTCATTTAGTTTACTCCAACTATCGATGTATTCATAAGGGAAAACACCTTTTCGTGTTACTAAATTTAATTTTTTATTAGAAAATATCTTTATAGTTTCTCTAAATCTCGATTTATCTTCATTCAAATTATCCGCAAGTTCACTTAATTAGGAGGCCATAAAACGAAATGAATCAACAAACTTTATATTAAATCTTGAGGCGATTTCTTTGCTAAATGAAATATATTTTACCGATGAATTTGGAATAACATGAATGTCATTATCATCACAACCAAGTTCTCGAATTATAAAATGACTATCATATGTTAAGTTATGAAACAAAATCGGAACGAAAGAAGGGGTAGTTATTTCAAAATTACATTTTATGCAAAGACATTGTCTATATTTACCAGTTAAATGACAGTGGTCGCGAACTTTGATTAAATTATTTTTTTTAAAAGATAGTGAACATTTTTCGCAAACTTTTGTTCTTTGAAATTCTTTTTCTTCTTTTTCGGTTAATTTAATCATTGGTATATTAATTTGATAAATATTATTAATCTTTTCACCAATCTCAATCATATTTTTCATAAACTTATTTGCAGCATCTTTACCTCTATATATTACTACATTTGTTGGAATTTCGAATTGGTGAATTAGTTCTTCCGATATGCTATTATAGTCAACTTTTACTTAAAATCCATAGCTCATAATTGTATGTAAATGAGTGATGTGAGTTTTAGAATCCTTCAATTTTTCATCATTTTTAGGGCTTAAAATACATTCAAAATCGGCATAAATAACAATCGGAATTCTACAGGTTTTTTTATAACTTTTAAAATATATAAATTCGTCATCTACTCCTTCTTCAAACATTATAGGTCTTCCTAATTTATTTTTGTTACACATTTTTTTATGACTAATTAATCCTGATTGACCCCAAAGTTTGCTTTTACATTTTTTATTACTGAAAGTTGTAAAACATCTCTTACAAATTATTAACTTAGAACAATTTTTAGTTTTCTGGCTCCTAATAAATCTTGAAAAATTGATAATATAACTATAATGTGATGTTTTACCATAACTAAATAAAAATAAATCAAAATGATTATTATTTTCCGAATCAGCAACGTATAATGGAAAAATAAAATTTTTATTATTTAAACTATAAACATTTACCGAAACATTATTTAAACGTTCAAATATTTTTATCTGTTTTATCGGTGTCGGAAAATCAATACATTTAAAATTTAATCCACTCTTTTTTTCTAAAAAATTAAAATATATTTGGTTAAAACGAGATTTATTTGAACGCTTATCATATTTACTTAATATAGAATATTTGAAACAGTAATTATCCTTATTTTTAACATTAACAATCGCTTTTTTTTTCTTTTAGAAATAACGGTAAATCAATATATGAACTCCCTTTTAGAGGGTTTACTAAATTAATTCTTAACTGTAACCCATCTATTGATACAAGAGACCAACCTGAACCTTTTGCAATAAATTCTGATTCCTCAGTTAATATTTTATTGAACATACTATTTAGTAAACTTGTAAAATCAGATGAATTGCATGCTAAAATATTTGATGATTTAAAAGCTATATCTTGAATATCATGGGTTACCGGACGTTCATAAACAGCATCAACATGTAAATTGAATTTGATTGCTGTTTTCTGTGATGACTGTTTTAACTTTAAAATAAGCTTATCTAAAATATAACTAAAAAATAATTTATAATCCACATATTTTTGACTTTTCTTTATAATTAACGTTTTTGAACATTTTTTAAACCTTTCGATTTCGATCAGTCCGCTTCCATTCGTATTCATACGTTGGTATTTTGTGATTACTGATCTTTTCATAATTAAACTAAAAATAAAAAATAAATAAAAAACACTTTTTTCTTTTTAAATGTATATATATAGTTTATTATGTAGATTATTAAAAACATTATTTTTAAAAGTATAATTCAAATAATAATATAATCATTTTTTTAAAACATTAATATATACAATCAAAATTTAGATCAAGATTAAATAATTCTGATAATGGTTTTAGATTATTACGTAATAAATTAGAGGTATCGCTGTAATGAGAATAACGTTCCCTCAGACTATGAAAACTGTAATCATCATACAGCTTATAAAATTGAATAATAACTTTTATTTCATTTTGTAATTTGATTATTTGTTCATTTAAAATTTTAATTTTTTCTATATCTAATAACTTTTTAGCTAAGTATTTTTGGTATCGT
>NW_020270711.1:0-55579 GCF_002803265.2 Melanaphis sacchari
GCTCACCAAAACAAAAATAAAATAAACCAAATATTTAATGTTTATAGTAAATAACGTGTTTATATTTTCAGTCAGTCATTGTTAATATATATATATATACATAATAATAAATAGTAATAGTAATTTAATAATAAAACGGTTAATCCCAAATAAAATTATAAGTGTATGTAATGTTGGTATAAGAGTATTATTGTAGTATGCGTCTGCTGCATACAACAATTTAAATTTTAAACAAAATTTAGTAAATAAGGCTAATGAGGGGGTATGGCCCCTCAGCAATTTCTGGATACGCTACTGACTATAATGTGGTGGCTACGGCAACTATATCGAATAGCCCATAACTTATCAGAATTCAAAATATAAATGTAATATAAAAATGATTATTTATTAAACTGTTAATATTTTGTTTTGTGTATAGATAAATATACTTCACATTACTTTACACTATTTATAGCTTTTTCCATCTTACTTCATGCCAACGGCCCACATTAGAATACAGGTCATGCCAGATTTTCCAAGCATCAATGGTAATACCCACTTGGTTTTAATGCTTATCGATCTATACATGACAATTAATGTGACAAATTAGCAATATTTATAATATTTATAATTGGTAATATTAATTATTAACACATACACATTTATAATTATTAAATGTGTATTTAAGATTTCATAATATGTTAGTAGTATAACATTAAATTAAAATATTAAAACTTTCACACGCATTCGTGAACTGGAACTAAGTAGCCCATATTATGATTTCAGGTAAAATCAGAATCATCATCGATATAAGTTTCTACTAAATAATCACAACATTTTTGTATTTGTGCCGCTGAAGGCCGCTGAAACCAAATCTATGGCATAATACCTGCTCATTTCAGGTTCTAAAATGGTAATCCAAATATATATGTTAAAATTTGCCAGGAATACTTTCTTTATCCTTATAATCCGTACTTAACCCTAAAGATTGTATTTTTCGCCACCATGATTGACCTAGATGGAACCTACAACCTTTTATAGAAGCCAATGGCCAAGTTAAACGAATTGCCTTGTGTATAGATGTTTCGAAATCTATGAATATACATCGGGATTAAAATTAAAATTAAAAGTATTACATTGTTCTGTTAGTCCATTAAATGCGTTTTGATAGCTTTCAAATTTTATCTGATAATAAAAATATACTACAGGATAATAATTACCATTATTCAATGCATGGACAGTAAATAATTGACAAAATATTTCGAATAAACCTGTCAAAATACATCGAGAAATTGACATAAATTGTAAGTTATATACTACAAGAAAATAGAATAAAATTTAATACTGTCATTAAGTAAAAATTGTTCACCTTTATTTGTTTTAGTATCAATAGACCTTAAACGTCATGTACTTTTTATATTTGTTGGTTGAGCTGAAGGATTTTTCCACGGGCCCCGTATTTGGTGATATGGATCGAATATCTGGGCTGTGATATGACATCGACGATTAACTAAAAATAATTAAAATTAAATAAATATTTTTACAAGTGATATAAATTAAAGATTTTCTGAAGAGTGTTCTCGTTCCACCGTTGTGTCCATTGTTCGGCTAATTGTGTGACTGTGTACATTTTGAGGAGGCTGAAAGTTTACGTCCTTCTTTAGAACGTAGATTCAATAATTGTTCGTCACGTACATTTTGATAAAATTACCATTTCATTTATCTGGTGTGATATTTACATATCGTGAAGGTGTGATTATTAGTACGATTGTGTTAAATTCATCTCTAGGATTAAGTCTTTTATTTAAAATACATCGGCAAAGCTTAACGTGTTGATGAATCGATGATCCGTAGCGGTAGGTGGAATTTCTATGTAGTTCTTTTCTTGTAACTTGTAGCCATTCTTTCAATCGAACCAGCCATTGTAATAAAAAGTAACTTACATGATGTTTAAAAATTAAAATAAATTTTAAAATAGCAATAAGAATACATACTATGAATTTTAAATGTTTGATGAGTTGGTCTTGTAACTGAATATAATAGAACGGGTAACGCACATCCGCATGATTTTTTTCATGCCTTACCAAGTTTCACCGTGAATTCCAGTACATTTCCGGCATTTAAACAATTTTAAATGTGTTTTTAGCAAAGTGAGCAAATTTGTTTTGTAATTGAATTTCAAAGAGCATTTTCGCGTTGAAACATTTTTAAATTTAAAACCATTAACAAAAATAAATGCGCTGACGGTTTGATTTCAAGACTTAATGAACACTGATGTCTCGTTAATTATATGCGAATTAATTGTATTTCACAACAAACTTAGGTAAATATATTGCTATTAACTAGGCTTTCATACATTTTCGTATACAGAATCGAATAAAATGTTAAAATCAGTTTCTTAATATGTATTTATACATACAATATATCCGTATAAGAGATGTCTCGATTAAGAATTAATAAAATGGCCATAGTTAATAATATTGTTACTAATGGCTTTCTATAATTTAATATAAATTTTTATTATTTTCCTACAGAATTTTTATTGAAATAGACATTTTTAAATTATAAAATAATAATGTTTTGTATGTATTATCTTATCTCTATTCGGATCTCAAAGTAAGCTCTATAATATGATTTTACCATCCCCTTCTAAAAATTATTAAAAATAATTCTCACTGCAGGTTGCAAAATATTTATTTTATAATATACGTTCAGGTATAATGTTGGACGAAAATAATAATAATGAAGAGTGCCAGTTCCCAAGATAGGTAACGTTTCATTCGATAACCAGCACCGGTGAAACCTGTTGTGGCGAACACCCTAGGTCGGTGAAACTGCTGTATGAATACCCTAGGTAGCCGAAAATCGTTTGAAGTGAATTCCCAAGTCGGAGAAAGCGATTACAAGAATACCGCAGTTAGAAAGTCTAGTAGGCGAAACCAGTGTGGATAACGATGTTTGAGGACGTTGGTACTCTGATTTGGTGGTTACACTTTGGCGGTGTCGTTTTAAACGCGTAATAATAATCTTATAATATAATAAAAGTATATAAAGTCCACCTGAACGTTTAGTGGTGGGTTATTTATTAAATTTGCTAGGTGTACACTTGTCCCTTAGCTTGCCCTGTGCTTTTGTGCAAGGAAAATAAATAAATACATTCCTGAAAAGGTATTGCGTCTAGTTATCAGTCATCGTCCAGTGAATACGATTCTGACAGGGCAATCTGCCTTGCGGTGATTGTCATACCTCCTGACGTCGAAGGCGTTGTGCTACTTAGTACGCAAAAGTTTGTCGAATCGAGCGCTCGATTTCAAGCGATCACCATTGAAAATCCAATTAAACGCGTTTAAACTGGTAGAGGTAAGATCCGACTGCAGTTGATCGCGGACGATATGGGCGTAAAAGAGAGATGTTAAACGTATTATGGAAAACGCATGTCAAACGTTAACGAGTTGAAGATCAAAAACTACACATACTAATATTTTTGATATTTTATAGATGGTTAGATATCGAAAGAAATATTATGCTCTTCTGTGATGACAATATTTAAAAATCAAAAATGTGCTACTATTTTCCCTGTATCTTCAAATGTAAACGACTGAGCAATAAACACATAAAATAGTGAATTCACGGTCAAACTAGAGTGAAACAACTGTATCGTCATCAATAGAACGTTGTGGCTATAATATAAATTGCCATCACATATGTACATTTGAATCGTGCAGACTGTTAGTAATAACTATAATTGGTTTAATCGAATACTATTGTGTAATTAATGTCCGTAAAGTATATTGTAATATAATATATTTTGACATCATCAATCGAGCAATATAAATTGTGAGATCAAAATCATTTTTAAATTTGAAAATATTTTATGAGGAGTAGTGTAAGACAGGATATCAAACGAAAACAGCAATTAATAACGATCGAATTAAATAGAAAAATGCAAAACCCGTATAGCAGTTTTTGGAGCGCCTGAATGTTGCCGAACGGATTCAACCTGCTACCTAACGTCGAAACCTCATGCAACACCATCGCCTACCATTTGTGAGTTGTAACCACACCGAATCTCGAGCACTTAAACCTTTTAGAGATGCGACGAATACTATATTTCGTTGTTTAAGCGATACGATTTTACGATGCGTGTCACGAAACCGTAAATCGCATATTAATTGTCCCAGAGTGTTTCCGACGTATTTGTGTATATTTAATCGTATACGTCTTAATGACGTACGAGTTTATCATCACAGTAACATATCACGATATCGCCAAACGTACGCGATCAAAGGCATTACAACGACTGAAGAGCAACGATTTTGCGATGTTTTGTATAATCATAAGGGATCTGTCATATTCGACGTACGTCATCGACGGTACGCGTTTCTTTTAACACATAATCGTATTTTATCGTTATCGAGATGATGAGGTCGCGGAGGTCCGAGGCGGAGACACCGAAACAAAAACGCGTATTCGATAGGGATAAACGATTTATCTTATGTAGAAAAACAACAGTGCACATACGTGACGTACGATAAACGAACGGGAACGTTTTCCGGACGCGAAAAGACGAAACCGATTCGGCGGGAGAAAACGGAGAAACGGGCGACGTCGCCGGCGGCCGGCCGTCTCGCGACGGACGCGGCCGAGGACCGAATCGAACGAAAACGCGCGCGGACGGGACGAAAAACCTCTCGGCGGAAGCGTCGAGAACGCGATGGAAAAGGTCGCGAAGACCGAAAATCGGGCGAAAACGGAAAACGGCGTAACAACAAAATATAAATAAATATATAAACGACCGACGACGATAACGGGCCGTCGGCGGCGGCGGCGGAGATAAGCGATAACGGTGATACGACGGCGATAAGAAAAAAATTTAATTTTCCGATTGGCCAGTACACTAAAGTACGAGACTTGCGGATTTTCGGGAAGCTCGTTTGGTTTATATTATAATAAGAAGAAGAAGAAGACTGATAAAACATTTGTTATAACTGATAATGCTGCTTACGTATATGATATGTATGTTATAATTGTGCGTGCGCGAAAAATGGTAAAATTTTTTTTGATTACTGATAAAAAAATTTGTGATAATTGTTAATGCTGCTCAAGTATGTGATATGCGTTTTGTCATAAACGCGTGTGCGAAAAAATATATATTGGTTACGTAGCGGATCGGGTGGTGGCAGAATGAGCAACCGATGAAGTCGGGATACGCAAGACAGCGCATGGGGGTGAGTTGCTGGCGCTCTTTTTTTCTACCTACTCCGGTACATGATAAGCATGACGATAGGGGCAAGAACGGTAAGGTCCTAGACATTTGTGATGTGCATAGATAGGAGGGGCAAGGCCGATCACGTAAAATTTAATAATTATTATAATTAATTGATGTGAGAGGAGGCAGTCACGTGCATGACACGCACGGGACGTAATTCCAGGCAAGTATATGATTAGAGGGAGACTGGGCCGGTCACGTACAGTGATAAAGAGGGCGGAATCGTTAGATCCACTGGATTTGCGGGAGATATGAACCTAATAAAATATTCTTCATTTTTCATCATAAATCATTCCACATTGACAAATATATGGGTTTTGCCATGGGGAAGAATGTTCAGTATTATTGAAGTGATGAGTTTCAATTGACGATTCATTCTGATAAAATTCTTCGTCTTCCTCGTCTTCCTCTTGTTGCAATTCATAAATATCTCTTCTCTGTGCATTTAAATTTGTATAGTTTGAAAACATATCTTTTAATTTGTTTATTTTATTGTTAAGTTCTTTGAGCGTCTCATCAAATTTGATGCGATCTAATATAAAACATGAACAAATTAGGGATTTTTAAGTGTATTTGCGTTTCTATTATAATTTACAATATAACTATGTACATGTATTAGAATTTTGGTTTTAAATGAATTTTTATATTTATAATTTTAAAAGAGGATCTTGTTTTTCTTTCCCTAACACATTTTGTTTCTAATATAATATGTGATATATTTTTATTTTTTTGTTAGACTTGGTCTAAACCCATAGTCACTATAATTAGGTATGAACTTGCTTAAGTATATTATTTTAAATAATAATGATGAAACATAATTTAAAGAACTAGGTATAGTAATATAAAATAATAAAATAGTTATTTATTCAACGTTATTAGTATCTTTAGTACCTATTACCTCGGTATAACTATAGATATAATATGCTATTACTCAAATTGCTATTACTCTATTTATGTCCTATGATGTGCATGTATATTATATAATATATAATATATATGCGCCTTACTTATTATGGGTATGACACGCTTCACATAATTATGTATGTAGAAAATTGCCCAGTACTTATGTGCCTATCTACTTATTTTATAAACTAATAGGAACTCAATTTTCTAATAACATTTTTTATATATTACCTTCTTGGTACTTTTGAATATTTTCATGTATTCGAATTTTTTCATTTTTTATTATATTTTCAGCGTGAAGACATCCTATTTTATTTTTGTTACATTCGTCGTGTTTTCCTATTTGTGGAGAAACTATAAATAAAGAATTCATAAAAAGTTTTGAATTATTTTTAGTTATTACTTACTATCTATATGTTTATTATTTATACTTATGTTATATGCATGCGTATGGTATAATTATGAATGAGTAATTTACTGATGTGTCTATACCAAAATATTTTATAATTTTATATGAACTTTAATATAAATTTTCTAATAAAATTTATAATTTATTACTTATTTCATGCTTTAAAATATTTTCACTTTTTCGATTTTTTTCATTTTTTATTTCACTTTTAGCATGAAATAATGTTCAGTAATTTTTAATTAAATTTGAAAAAACTAGCACATCTGTACAATGAATTTCGTTACATTTGTTTTAATCGGAGAGATTAGTTATTTCAGGTCTATAAATAATATAAGTATTTATATAATTGATAAAAAACCCCAAACTAATTTCCACTAAAATTTCATTTTCAGAATAATTCACATATCACATATTTTTTATTTATCACTATTATCATAGATTTATAAATAACATACATTTTAGGCGAAAATTAAGGAGGAGTGCTAATTAAATATAATAGCTAAGTAGTAGTACATAAATGGCTTAGAAGTGTTATTAATGATTTTTCTTGAAGGGGCATAATTTTGAATTGTGGTTTTTAAAAATAAAATACACCGTGCTGTTTGATTTAGAGTTGAGCTGAGTAATGAGTATACTCTAAATTTCCTCCTATTGTTACCATTTCTATGTATTAGCATTTTTTTTCATGATCTAAGGTACTTATTTATAAATAATAATTTAATTATTTTTGTGATATTTGAAAAATTAATTTTTTTTAGTTTTTTTCATTTTATATTTTATGATAAAGCTTTTACTTATAAGTAAAAAACCTTTAAAATATATAATTCAAAATTCTTCATAATTTTTTCTTTTAATACTTATTTTAATGCAATAAAAAATTATCGTAAATGTAAAGGAAATTAATAATAATAAATTTATTATTATACCTTATACTGGGTATCTATCATGTAAATTAATGACTGTTTAATTAATATTTTATTGTTTCCAAAATTCGTGTTTAAATTAAAAAAAATTTGATTTTTTTATAGGAATAAATACTAAATATAAGTCACGAATAATATAATCAATACTTTTTAGAAACAATTTTTAATATCATATTTAAATCTTATAGGAATGTTATTATATTATTATGTGCAGTATCAAATAAATCTTCTATAATAATTTTATGTATATTATGGACTATGGTGCTGTTTTATTATTTATAGTTATCATTATCAAAATTTGACCCACTTTTTATGTTATTATCAATTATTTTTTCTGGTTCTATTGTGTCGTTAAAACTCAAATCAGTTAGATTTGATATTGAAAATTCATCCGAAGAATATAAATTAATATTGCTTGATTCAATACTTTTGTTAGGAAAGGTTTGTTCCAAATTGGTTGGTTCAATGACCAGTTTGTTCATTGAAATTTTGTCGGGCTGGATTGCATTTTTTTTTCCATTAAATTCTTGTATTCTTGTGTAAATCCTGGAATTAACAATAATATAGTAAGTAACTTTTAAGCAGTGTCTTTTAAATATTTATCATTTAAGTTTTTGTTTAATAATAGTATCTAAACATTTAGTTGCACAATACATGTTTTATAGTTTAGACATATCTACAGTTCGCCAAAAATCAAAAATTATGTACCTTAAATATAGATAGTGACGTAAACTGAGCCCAATTTTTGGTGGTACAGAAGCATATTCCCAACCTATAATTTCTAACACACCAATAATCCAACTTCCTAAGTAAAATCCTTCCTAATAAATTATATATCTTTCCATATATTTCTTTAAATAATAAATACATTTTGAATTATTTATTCACGGAATTCTTTGGTTATCATAAATAATAATCTAATTATCTATGGTGGTTAAGCAATGTTAGAATATAGATAGGGATAATAATTTGATTGATAAGAAAATTACAATTTTTTACCTGTTGACTGTTTATATATACATACTGTATAAAAAAAAGATGGTTATAAAATTGAAAATAATAATTTAGGCATATCAATTTCAATAATTTTCTGGTGATGCAAATGCTAAATTTTCACCGCCCAGTTTACGCCTCTGCGGATATAGGTTAATTTAATATGTTTGTTCAAAAGCCTGTTTTTGTAAGGAACCTAAGTGTCTAGATACCTACAAGTTAAAAATAATAATAATATACACTTTATCAAATTGTATAACATCTTTAAAATAGAATAAAAATTATAAGTAAGTTCTTCTCGACACTTGAGATTCGATAACCGCGACAATTAAAAATGTGAATGATTTGATACCGTTTAGCTGTACAGTACGTAAATGTCGAGTGATTCGTTGTAATGGGTGTATTAAACTTAAATTCAATGATATATTATTGTATTTAAAAGTTTTAAGCGAAGTTGGTCTTTTAGCTTATATTAACAAGTATATTTCATGATATTGGTATCAATGTCATTTATTTTACTATTAATATCATCATAGATTAAATAATAGTATCCATTGTTTATTCAACAGTAGGTACTACAGAAGGTTGATTTAATTTTTACCAAAAATATTACATTTATTATTAGGTAATTAATATTTAATCATAAATTATAACAGTATATATTTTTATATAGTTTATGATTTTTTAATTGTTCTTAACATTTAAGTTCTTACTGTAAAACACGTGAATTGGTATAAACATGTAATATCTAAAAATGTATGTACAGATTCTGAAAATGCCATTGCGTATAGTAAAATTCATAATATACGTAAAAGTTTTAAATTCCATATTTTATTTTTTTTGTTATATTTTTAGAATATAACAAAACAATTATCATCGTTAGTAATCGTTTAAAAATGTAATTCGTTCAATTTTGAACTTCGAATATCAATAAAAAACTTTCTATTGAATTATCTATGAGCAATATGGTAATAAATTTTCAAATTTTACATTTAATACAAACAACATATTTTGTAAATTTTCGTTATACAAACGAATTTTTTCAAATTTTGAATTTCAAAAGCTTATAAAAAAAATTTGTAAACATGTATTTTTAAATAGCTATGATAACAACTTTGTACACAATTTCCTAGACTTTTGACTTAATAAAAAGAGCTCAAATTTTAAAAGTCTTATTATGTATAAAAAATGCTGGTAAAAATTGTAATAAGTAGTGAAAATTTCGAATATTTTATTTGAGGTTTTGAGTTACATCTAAAAACTATTGATTTTTTTAAAAACTGGTTTAAAATAAAAATTCTCGTTTTTTCCTTATTATTAAGAAAAATACTCTGAATTTTTTACTCATGTCAGCTTAATATTTACTTACTAACTAGAATACTAGATCATAATTGTTTGTAAATAACACTCACAAAGTCAGAAATCAGAGCCTTTTTTTATATTGCTTCTTAAGGTTCTAAATGTATTCAATACTCCACTTAATATAAAAACCAGTGGTCATACAAAAACTATATATTCTATATGATATTAATAAGAATATTATTTGACCACAGTTTTTGTAAAATCGACACAGTTAATGAGTGACAAGATGAACATAACAGGTTATTGTAACTGATTATATTATTTTAAAATTGTTAATTTTATTAAAAGGTGCTGATCTAATAATATTTTTAGGTAGGTACCTCTACGATAGCATAATATTATACAAGTGCAATAGGTACGTACTTATCAAACAATTTTCAGTATCTTCTTGATCGTTTTGTATTTTATCCTATAAATCATAAAATAATTTACAGATAATAATAAATTATAATAAAAAGTATAGATATGTTAAACAAAGTCAATCAAGACATTATACAATACCTATTGGCTATTTTACAATTGTTAACTATTTATTATTTATTTTTTATCTATATTATCTTGAAATTATGTAAAAAAGTATTCAAACCTAATAGATAGATACACGTTATAAAAGATAACTTTATTTTATTTTTGATTAAAAATCGTAGTATTCTAATTAGCTAATTAAATTCATTTTTCAAATAATTATAAAAAAAATAAAAACTCAATTCATATAAAATAATTTGATTAGATAACTATAAAAACATAGATGTAATGTATTAAAATTAAAACTCATCCATATTTTGGAGAAATAAATGATCTTTCAGCAACCCAACATGATTACAGTGATAAATTATCCGAAAATTACTAATTTAATATTTATATAATTACTAATGTATATCCTTTGTTGCTTTGAATCAATGAAGCCAATGATATTTCACTTCCATTTCGAGAATGATTCATTTTCATACTGGAATCCATTTTAAAATAATTTAATTTTACAAATTTTTATATAATATTTATTAGTGTTAATTTAAAAATATGACGTTTATTATATTGTTGTCAAGTAGACATCTATTTATAATGATTTGTTTATAACAGTACCTATAGCAATCTCTAACCAGAATATAAAAAAATATTATTAATATTATATGTCTCATTAAATAATAAAAAATATTGTTTACAAAGAATTATTATAATCGCAATAGAAATATTTGCAGAGATATTATATAAATCATATAGATGTAATCACAGATATATATCGTATATACAGATATATAAAATTAAATACATAACTCTTTAATATTTTAATATTTATAAATGTGAATAATAATGAAAAAAAAAAATTTTAAATTACAAAATTTAAAGGCTCAGACTTGACAAGACACGATAATACGTTAGAACAAGTTAGTCATGTTGGTGAAGGCGGTTTTATAAATAAACTAGTAGAAGTATCTGCTGCACTTTGTGAAGGACATGACTTAACAGGACACGATGACACATTTGAAAGATTTAATGTTGTTGGTGAAGGCGGCTTTACAACTACACTAGTAGAAGTGTCCGCATCACTTTGTAAAAGCTTACGTTTAGGCATAAACACCCATAATGGGATATTGGCAACAGTTGGCATCGTTGGTGAAAACGATTTTGCAACCAAACTCGAAGACTTATCCGCAACACGATGTAAAAGCTTACGCTTAGGCATATATGAAAATTATTTTTTATGTTTATAATTTTTAAGCTTTTTACTTTTTGAATGACAACATATAGTTTTAATTTCAAATCAAACTATACTTTGAAATACTAATTTTTCACATTCTACTAACAAGAGAAAAGTGACAATAATACTGGAGATAGAAAAATCGTAAATATTTAGATTAATCATGAATCATGATGCACAAATGTATTAACACGAGAGACGTTCAAGGTTATTTAACTCGATATTTTAGATAGTATCAACATTCAAATAGAAACACTTTAAACTTACAGTAACGGAAATGATTGATTTAGTGAATTATAAATTGTAATATCACGAGAATTATAGCATACTATTGTAAAATTCAACTTTCATATCAATTAAAACGATCAGAAGTACCTATATATGTGACTCCGTAGGCTGCATATATTATGATATTTATTTAAATTTAACCAATATCAAATTTTGTTTTTTAATTTTATAAAGAATTTAAACTTTACTGTTGATGTATAGAATTTGAATTTTTTTTTTTTTTGGGGGGGGGGGATTCCGACCTTTAAGACCATCCCGTAAAACAAATTTCCATCCACCTTATTCTGTTTTCAGCTATTTCTCTCCAGTTTGCTCTTGGGTCTAATTCCTTTACTTCTCTCTTCACACAATCTTCCCATCTGAGGCGTGGTCTGCCTAGTGGTCTTTTTATAGAATTTGAATAAGTCACCAAAATGTAAAACTTAATTTTAATAGAAATTTTATATCAACTGTTATTTTTTGTCATTTTTTATCATTGTATGAACTATCTTTGCCTAGTTGGCTATATTTAATTAAATAAATAAATAATTGAAAACATATTGTTGCTATTGTCCACCATATAGTGTTGAGGTATAAACGGCTTGTGAAATAACTGTTTGCATTTAGTATCGTTTCAGAAAGCACACCGTACGATTTACTTCTCGTAACCTAAACTTTTTGTACCTACGTATTATTATATTCATAATCTAACGATGGAAAGTATGACAAACGAAATGAAAATTACTGTGACTTCAATAGAAACTATTTCTACAGAAAAACTCATCAAAAATGTATACCCCAAATAATATATTAAATAAATAAATAACCATCAAGTTTTCCTCCCAAATAACAGTTAATTCCTACATAACTTGATCATCATCTATGAAATGGATGACTCGCATTTTAAAGATCGCTTTCACATTGACACGTGTTGATGACAATGGGGGATAAGACGAGTGAATTTCTTATGTACCGTAAAAGACTGAGGGAGTTCAAATACTGGGCTATACCACCCAGGCTAAAAATAGTTTCTTGGGAACTGCAAAGTCATTTCATGAGGCCACCAGCTTTTAAAATTGAATTGACCTTGAAGTCTTCTTAGTCAATGTTCGCACATCAATTAGTCGAGAAACACCTTACAACACCGATTCCGCGAGGGACAACTGGACTAGACTTTTCTAAGAGCTACACCAGTTTTTTTTTTTTTTATTTGAACTCAAGTTTTAAGAGAGTTTTATTTTTATATGCGTTACCTTACTTTCTAAGACTGACGTAACAAATAGACTGCTGCAAATCAAGTATAGTACATGATCACAATATACTAAATATTATTAATATAGTTTATATATTAAATTGGCTCTGATCCAACATTTTTTTCTTTTTAATATTTAAAAAGTATACAAAAAAATACTGTTTAATGATTAATAAAGTTGATAGTTGAGTATTGACTGACCACTGAAAAAATGTACACTAAAATTCTAATACTTAAATAATGAAATGTTTAAAAAAGCATGTACACATAAATTATTATTATACATAATACTGCATTATATTATATCCAAGCATTTATAACATTTGGACAATATTTATGAATTAACTAAAACTATTTATAATATCGCTCAACATTACTATACTCATAAAATAATACAAGGATATTTAATGTAAATAATAATTTTAACAAAAAAAATATTACCACACTGAAATTAAAAAATCATAATAACTACCTATACTATTTGCATGAAACTATTAGCAACCCATGAAATCCAATCGTTGAATAAATATTTAGGATATAAACAATAAGTTGACTATTGTAATCGTATCGTATCGTACATTCAATTCGCACATAAATATTTGAAAATGAATCATAGCCATAATTTCATAAAAACAATTTTTTT
The DNA here is from genome assembly GCF_002803265.2 of Melanaphis sacchari. Classification (NCBI taxonomy): domain Eukaryota; kingdom Metazoa; phylum Arthropoda; class Insecta; order Hemiptera; family Aphididae; genus Melanaphis; species Melanaphis sacchari. Next base: position 13,700 of record NW_020270711.1, read on the forward strand.
CCCCTATCGTTTCGTACGCTGTATATACTGCAAAAAGATAAAACTCTTTAAGTCGGTGTACAAATGTAAGAAATGCACTTAAATTTGCCATTGAAGATGCTACAAGAAATTTATTAAATCGGATGATGAGCAGCATATTAAACGACAAAAAAATCTTTTGGCTCGTTTCCAAACAGAACGGCGTGTACTTTTAACTTTGTACGTTACAGAATCAGTCCCTGCTCTTGCTTTAATACTCAAAACATCTGTTGAAATGTTTAATGGAGTACTCTCTATATCGATAGCTTCTGCAGACGGCAAGTTTATTAAAATATTCGGCATTGTTAACATCGTCTTGCTGGTGGACGGGTGACATCGGAATGGTTTTTGTTGGTTTCATCCAAAATCTGCTGAAATGATGACGAGGAATGAGAAGACTTGATCTTAACTTCTGCGGCTGGGTTCATCATTGCGGCATTTACTATGGCTATCAATCGCCTCATCTGCGGCCCAGTGTAATTTGGCAATAGAATCGGTGATGGAAAATAAGGTGGTGCTACTGGTGACTGTAACGGGTTCAACTTTACCGCCATCACAGTCAGTTGTCATAATATGTATATTTAGCATCGACTTACTATAATATGTTCTATTTATTGGATTCGGGAGTATTTGACTTCCAAAAACTTTAACTGGTAAACCGTTGAGTTTTTCTGTAGAAGTAGTTTTAATTGAAGTCACAGTAATCTTCATTTCGTTTGTCATACTATTCATCGTTAAATTATGAATATAATAATGTAATGATGTGCGTCCGAACAATCATGTATAATAAAAATGAAATATAGTATAATAAAATAATTTAAAATATTTATGATAACTAATAATCGTTACAGATTAGAATAAGTCGTTAGCATAAGATAAGATACAATTATAGATTTAATAAATAATACACATACACACGCACACGCACACGCACACGCACACGCACACGCACACACACACACACAGGACATCCGATATAAGAGGGTCGTCACCACCGGTCCAGACTCAGTGTCTAGTGCTCTTTCTGTCTTTTTGTGTAAATGATCATAAGCGAGTGTAAAAGACTACGCAGATCAGATATACAAAAAGACGTAAGTGTTAAAATAAATTTATGTTAAAGTTAAATGTATTAAATAATTCATATGTTAAAGAAAAATTATAATAAAGATAATAAGTGTATTTAAGTGAAGAAAGTCTTATAATTATTCAATGTGCACTGGTCACCTTACTCCACATTCAGAATATTCACTACAGCATTAATAAAGAAGTCATTGCCAGGAGAAGAAAGGTAATGTAATGATTTATAATTGATCTAAAGGCGTATAATCAATAACCCCTGATAAATATTACCCTTAATTATTTCTCCTTTTAAATCATTACAATAATATGTAGGTACAAAAAGTTTACGTTACGAGGAGTAAACCGTACGGTGTGCTTTCTGAAACGATACTAAATGCAAACAGTTATTTCACAAACCTTTATGGTTTTTTTTATAGCTAACCCGCCTCTCCCCTCCTATCTATTTCTATAATTTACATGCTCGACTATGCCCCCCATTCCCACTCGTTATATCGTGTGGTATCCACCCTTCTAAATACAGTTGTATAAATAACGTATGTAAAATAAAGACATGATATATATAAAAATTATTTTTTATTTATTGAAATAATACTAAGTTTTACAATAAATATTTACATTTTTCTTACTTCGCCATTAAACGAATTATAAGTTATGATTTAGTCATGTAATATTAAGCAATATCCCATAGTGGAGGCTAAAACGCTTCTTCGGTTTCAATCTCAATCGTAAGTTCAACAGTTAATGTTATTACATTATCATTCTGTCTGATCATATATTCATATCCACAACTATAATCGGCGATAGTTTTTTGAAATCTGATTGAATCAATAGAGAAGTAACATCATCACGACCATAGTAGGATTTCTGGAACTCAGTATATGCTCAGTATAATGTAGCCATCTTTTTATTTTGGTAATTGATGACTAAAAAATAATCTATAATGAATCAATTTAATATTAAATAAAAACTACATGTATATAATACTGTTGCGTCCCTTATGTCAACGTCGATTCATATATCAACGTAGAAATAGAAATACTAATGTTTGCAAGTTAAAAGATTAAGTCTTTATTTAATACAATTAACTCGTACAAGAATACAATTTTATAAGCACAAGATGGTGTGAGTGGTGTTACGACCTGCCCCTGAGCGTCTCGAATATCCCTAATCGTCTGCTGAGCTCTTGCCCCAGTCTCCCTTATATATGGTTAACCGTCAAGAGTGGTGACTGGGGAGGTGGCGACTTCCGATGACCTAAAGGAGCTCTCTAAATTAAATGTATTATTCAGTTGGGTGCCTTTCCTGCGATTTCATCGATTCTAAGAATTACAAGACGTGTGATCAAGTCTTAATTGTCATATTAAATAGTACAATGTTAACACTATCGTTTACTCATCATTTCTGAGAAGTCCAGGACGTGTGATCATGTCTTATTCATTATATTAAATATCACGATGTGCAGGTGTTCGCCCTATCCGTTGGTGCTACACTGTTTGAATATATTATCCCATCGGTATACGCGTCACCTCTCCGTATAATATATATGTGTAAAATAACACGGTACGTAACAATACCTATATTTTATATTTTATAAATATAAATAATATATAAAAACTACATTTATATTACATAATATTATAAGAACATTAGAACATAAAATTCATCATATCTGTTTAAAATTGTTAGGATAATGGAAAAGAAGAGCATACAAATTATTCCATAAAAAATTTCAATCAATGTAAGTCAAAATAAGCGCACACCATTAGCGGTCTACTTTGATAGAAATAACTCCAAAGAAGTAATATATATCAGGTGCAGCCAGCTAGAAGAGACTTGCGAGCCGCCCAATATATTAATAAATATGGAAGAGACAAAATTAAAATAAAAGTTCACATTAATGTGTGTATATGGTTATCGTAAAAAAGATAATTATATATCAAATGTAATAAAATGTATAAAATGCAAAACAACATATGATATTAAATAATTATTAAAGATAAAAATAAATATATATTTAAATATAAATGAAAAACACTATTTTTTTTTTTTTTTATAATTTTTTTTTTCATAAATTTAAATTTAAGAAAATATTATATTTCTTCAAATACATAAATTTATAAATTTATATTGAAAATAATATATTTGTCCATACGCGACGACAGTCCTCGCCAGATTAATTCAATCGGTGCGACGTAGTTGTATGCCTCAAAATAAAGGTCATTCAAACCTGTGCAGCTCTCTGGAAATCTGGGATTAGTAACTTTTAAAAAAAATGACTTTTTCTTACGGAAAGGTTCCTGACCGCTGCCCCAGAAATACGTCGCATTCATGAACTGTAAAGTCTAGCAGCTTGATTGAAAAACCTAGATTTATTATATTTGGATTACAAACAGATGGACGAAAAAATATAGAAGCCTATGCCGGATGATTCCGATCACTGTAAAATAAAAATCTTAAGGTACACTTTAATTCTGAAGTGTATTCATACGAATACTTTAGATCCGATTTTAAAAATAACACCACTGATTTACTGTATAAAGCTTATACAAACTTTCAAAATCATATTATTAGAGAGATTTTTGCGAACCGTTAAAATAAAAACATATTTTTCAAAACTATGTTCCAATCGTCGTTGTCGATTTGTGGCAATGATAACATTAAATCATCCATCGACCTTAGACCTACGAATAGAATTTGAAACGGATAAAGTTATTCTAGAAAAGACTACAGCCTATAGTTAACATTATACGATCATATTATTACATAAAGCCCATTTAGTGGTAATGTTAGAAAATTGTAAATATTAAACCTTGTAAATATTTATTGTAAAGCTTAATATTAAAAAATGAAAATACTTTTTTTTAATGTTACGCTCGTTTTTATTTTACATAAATTATTATATAGTCGGCGTTTTACTTTACGTAATGGTGTGGGGAGTTCGATGTAATTTAATCGAGATGTTGGTAAATTAAAAAAATCTGGTTCATCATTTTCATCGAATGACTGTAGACCGAATATTGTTCGATTGAAAAAAAAAATATAATCACGAATTTTTTTAATTTTATTATTAAATATTTAATTATAAAAATTACTTTATATCAGATGTTTACAAAACTCAGTGATGATGTTCTCAATGGGTAGGTCTGAGCGGGTTGCATATTCTTACTTCTTACTACGATTTGACACTTAATAAATTGTTGATATAACTGAATTGTAATTACCCATTTTTAAAAAAATTTTAAAATTTTAAAATTACAAAATTTAAAGGCTCAGGCGTGTTAGGACACAAAAGTTTCCGCAACACTTTGTAGTCGACCAGACTTGTCAGGACACTATAACACATTCTAAACAGGTCGCGTAGTTGGCAAAGGCAGTTTTACAACTAATCTAGTAGAAGTGTCCGCATCACTTTTTAATAGACTAGGCTTGATAGGAAACGATGATACTTCAGAAACAATAGACGTCGTTGGTGAAGGTTGTTTCAAAACTAAATTAGAAGAAGTATCCGCAATATTCTGTAAAGGACTAGACGTGATAGGACGCAATGACACAGTAGAAACATTGGCAACAATTTTATTTTCTAAGTCTTTAGATATTTGTACTTGCTCCGGTTTAATAAATTTCTTGTAGTATATTCTATGGCAAATTTTAGTACAGTCCTTACATTTGTACATCGAATTAAACAGTTTTATCATTTTATAGTATATACAGCGTATGAAACGATAAGGAAAAAGAATTGTTTTAATGAAATTAAAGCTATAGTCCATTATCAAATTTTTGTGTGCGAATTGTATGTACGATACGATACGATTACAATAATTAACTACTTATTATTATTTTTTTTTAAATCAGCAATATACTCGGTACCCGGAACCGTTATTAAGCAATACTTCGGGTGGATAATCTCCAAGATTTATTGAGCAATTACAAAATGAAATCGGGGTGTGGAAGGGACAATCCCCCAACCACAACCCCTTACAATAAACAATATACAACAGATAAAGATAATATAATATTTGCATTAAAATACTACGAGGTAGCGATTTCTTCGACAGCCCTTCTCTTAGGGCCTCCGCAGTCAACTCGCTGAGGTCCGCCATCGATAGCCTGCAGGCAACGAGACCGCCCTCACTACCGACGCTTCCGTCCTCTCCAATGTCCAGACTGAGGTACCACTTGCCGAAACTGACTGTCCTGCTCAAAGCTCTCCTAACCTAACCTAACCTGCCCCCCATAGGGAATCCGGCCGGGTTCTCCAGCATTCAAAGCACCAGTCCGCCCGGATCGAAGGTTCCGATCGTGTCAATCAAACACTTCCGCTCACCCTGGAACGCTTTGAGCGAACAAGGGTGTGGAAAGAGTTATTGACTTCCTCATCGTAGCCGCCGGGTGGTCCGCAGTGGGAACACCCGGTAGACGGTGCACGATTGGTTCTCGTCAGAATCCAGTTGAAACAATCATGCCCCGTCATCAACTGCGTGAGGTGAAAGGACATCTCCCCGTGCGGCCTGTTAACCCACCGGCAGAGCAGGTCCGGGGGGATCAGGACCCGGGTCCACTCGCATCCACTGTCTACAGGTGGCACCGCGTCCTGCGTGTCCCAGACCCACTTTGCCAACACGCGAGCCCTCAGGGACTAGGGTCGCCTGCCGGCGCTGCCTCCTCTGGATAGCCCGGCAAAAGGGCCCCTCCCCCGTCACCGGTTCCTGCTGCCCGCCTGGCCCTTTTGGCCTCAAACGACGCAAATCGTTTTTGGGCCATCAGGACGATGGGGATGGTGCGAGCGAAGACCGTCGTTGCGTCGGAGGATACCGTCCGGTACGCACAGACGCTGCCGATGGCGGCCAGTTACTGAACCGACGCCAACGTTCTAGGGCCGGTCCGGTTGAGAATCAGGTCAGGCACCCACGTCGGAATGCCGTACAACACCACTGAATGTACGACATTAGTCCGTGAATGGCCACCGCTAGGTTACGAAAGTGCCCGAAAGGGTATGGGCACACAAGAGTGGATTGTACAAATGAAGAACGTAGCGACCACTGTTGGAAATGCGGAGTGGTGGGACACAAAAGTAAAGAGTGCCAAGGCCAATACCGTTGCATGCTGTGCAAAGAAGAAGCCACCGACGATCATATACTTGGAAGTTACAGATGCCACACGTATAGGCGTGCACTGGAGGCAGAAAAATCTCTGTCAAAAGGAAAACCAAAATGATCTCAATACTACAAATCAATATTGGAAACTGTAGGGCGGCGCAAGACCTGGTACGTGCCACCACAGACCAAGAAAAAATAGATGTTGTAATAATAAGCGAACAGTATAGAAATACAAATGAAGAAGAAGGCTGGTACAGCGACCAGAGCGGACTATCAGCAGTGGAAATAGTTAATAAGAAAATATCGATAGATGAAGCTGGCCCCTGTGAGAGAGGCTTCAAATGGGTTCAGATTAAAGGCATCAGAATATATAGCTGCTACTGCTCCCCAAACACGGGCATAGTGAATTTCATAGACTTTGTGACGAGACTCGAAAACAGTATTAGAACATCAAAGGTACCGACCTTGGTAGCCGGGGACTTCAATGCCCACTCCCCCAGCTGGGGCAGCCCCAAAGAAGACAAAAGAGGTGAAATACTGGCTGACATGATAGCAACAACAAACCTCAATATATGCAACATAGGAAATGAACCAACCTTTGTAAGAGGAGCTTCTCGAACACACATAGACTTCACTCTGGCCAGCGAAAACTTAATGCCCCATGTAAGAAATTGGAGAGTCTTGGACGAAGAGTCTCTTAGTCTACATAGGTATATAATGTATGAAGTAAAGGAAAATAGCCCGCGCAGAGCACAACAAGTATGTACAGGATGGCAAATCAAGAAACTAGATATGGGAAAACTTAAACAAATAGTCAAAGCAGAAAGTGACTCAAGGCAAGCAAGCTGCCAGACCGCGGCAGCTGGAGCAGAGAATTACTGCAGCAAGCTAACACATATTGCAGAAAAATGCATGCCGAGGAGAAATGGCAAGCATAACAAACCACCAGTCTACTGGTGGTCTGAAGAAATAGCGCAACTTCGAAGAGATTGCATTAAGTATAAAAGAAGCTATCAAAGGAAAAGGAGGAAACGAAACGAGCAGGAGTGTACCGAAGAAGCAAGGCTATATAAAGAGAGCCGGAAGTCACTGGTCAAAGAGATCAAAATAGCGAAAGTGAAGTGCTGGCAACACCTGTGCCTAGAAGTAGAAAGGGACCCCTGGGGACAACCATATAAGATAGCTATGAAAAAACTGTGTGGTAGACGACCAATCCTCGGAGCGGAAGTTTCGGGAAGAATAGACGCCATTGTAGACAAGCTTTTTCCAAGGAAAGAAAGGACCCTGGAACCCAACAGCATAATTGAGGAAGGGAACGTGCGGGCGGAGGTGCAACAGCAATACATCGAAATCACAGAAACAGAAGTACTAGAAGAAGTTAGGAAATTACCACGCGGGAAAGCACCTGGGCCAGACGGAATAGTTAACGAATTCCTCATAGCAGTCATCCAACTAGATCCAAAAGCTATTACCAACGTATATAACATGTGCCTGAAAGAGAGCTACTATCCGATAGACTGGAAAGTATCAAATCTAGTATTGATACACAAACCAGGTAGACCGCCGAGAGACCCATCCTCCTACAGACCCCTATGCATGTTGAATACAATCGGTAAACTCTTCGAGAGAATATTGACAAGACGGCTGAACGTTTTTCTGGAGGATTCGAGAATACTGTGCGACTCACTGTTTGGTTTCCGGAAGAAAAGATTGACTTTGGACGCCATAAAAAGATTACTCTCAATCATCAAGACAGGTAACGAGAGAAATAAGGTCGTTGGAATACTAACGTTAGACGTTTGCAACGCATTTAACACTGCCCCATGGACAAAAATAACTGCAGCACTGAAAGGAATGAATGCACCAGAGTATATACAAAAAATAGTAGGGTCATACCTATCGGACAGAAAAATCCAATACACAATAGAAGATGAGAAAAAAGAGTACAGGGAGGAAGCAGGAGTCCCACAAGGCTCAGTGATCGGCCCATGCCTTTGGAATGTAATGTACAATGGCCTGTTGAAACAAAAACTACCAGAAGGCGTCGAAATAATAGCGTTTGCCGACGATGTGGCAGAATGTCATAAAAACTTCTTGGAAGAGAAACTGGAGATGGCATTCGGGATAGTCAAAGAATGGATGCAGAAGAACGGGCTAACATTGGCAGAACACAAAACGGAGGCTATCGTATTCACTACACGATATACGCAGAAAAACATAAATGTTAGGTGCGGTAACACGACGGTGAGCTCGAGCAATAAGATCAAATATCTTGGCTTAACGCTTGACCCAAAGCTCACATTCAAAGAACATGTAGAAAAAACAGCAAAGAAGACCGCGGTTATAACAAGACAGCTAGGACATATTTTACCTAACATTGGTGGAGCTGGACAGAGAAGAAGAAAGCTTCTATCGTGTGTAGTGACTTCGAAGCTCCTTTACGGGGCACCCTGCTGGGCAGAGACGATGACGGTTCAAGCATGGAAGAAGTTAGAAACAGTGTATCGGAGGATGTCCATTAGAACAGTGTGTAGCTACAGAACAGTATCTCACGAGGCCATTGCGGTTGTTTCTTCACTGACGCCTTTAAAGGCCCTGGCTAAACACCGAGCAAACATATATGATAGAAAGGACAGAACACAGTGAAGAAGAATTCTGGACTGAATGGCAAGAAAGCTGGAGTAACTCCACAAACGGAAGGTGAACCTACAGACTGATACCAGACGTTCAACAATGGGTGAGCAGGAAACACGGGGAAGTCAAATACCATCTAGCCCAGTTCCTAACAGGACATGGGGCCTTTGGCGAGTACCTTCATCGTTTCGGGCGAAGAAATACGGACAGATGTCAACTCTGTGGATTATCCCCCGATACGCCAGAGCATGCGATCTACGAATGCGACGCATGGGAGAGACAAAGACAGGACTTGGCGGTGTACGTTGGTGAACCAATCAAGGTAGAAAACACCGTGAAATTAATGATGCAGAACAAGGAAAATTGGACGAGAATAGAGGATGCAGTAACGAAAATTCTCAAAACCAGAGAGGAAGTGGAAAGGGAAGAAGAAAGAAGAAACGCAAATTAGTTAAGTTACTTGCATGTGGGCTGAAAGCCAAACCAGAGGGGTTAGAGGCCCCCCATCAGATGTACATCCGCACGCGGGTTAAATGTTAAATTGTGATATGTTGTAGAAAGTTATTCTTCTAATAAACTATGAGGCATGGGAGGCAGTAATGCTCAAGCAATTCCCTCCCATGTCTCGATGTCTCGAAAAAAAAAAAAAAAAAAAAAAAAAAAGGTTACGAAAGTGCGCACCGTACACTATCCCCTTTGCTTCGTGTACGATCCCATGAAATTGAGGAACGCGCACATCTTGACGACCTGATCTTCGACCCGTAGCTCAGGTCAACCGGACAGCACTGGACCATGAAGACCACAGCTTCCGTCTTGTCGACGGCGATTTGCAGCTCCAAGTCCCCGATGAGCCGGTGACCACGGCCAAGGCCGCGTTCGCGCGGTCCTGCAGAGCCGACAGCGTGTCCCTCTCCGACACGACGAGGGTGTCATCCGAGTATATGATAACGGTGACGCCCTCGTGCAGCGGCAAGCGGGACACGGTGTCGAACGCGACATTCAACAGGAGTGGTCCTAGCACGGAGCCCTGGTGGACTCCGCACGTGACTACCACCGTCACTGGATCAGCCCGCTGTCGTCACACACGTGCAGGACCCGGTCGCTGAGGTACGAGTCGAGGACCCGTCGGACGAATGGCGGGAAATCCATACGCACCAACCCCGCGCGCACCACGCCCCACCCGATGGATTTAAAGGCGTTCCGGATGTCTAGGCTCACGGCGACAGCGTAACGGCGTGCATTCACATCGGTGACGAGTCGGTCGCGATGCAGCCGCAACGTGTCGTCCGTGCTCAAGCCACTTCGGAAATCAAACTGTCTTTTGGACAGCTCGACTACCTTCGCAGACACGTGACTAATCATCCGGATTGACAGCAGGAACCCAAAGATCTTGCCAACGTCGTCAAGTAGACACAGCGGACACTACGAAGACGGCATCCTCTCCGGCTTCCCGATGTTGGTGAGAAGCGCTAGCCGAGCGCGTTCCCACCGACCGGAGAAGTCGCACTATCTCGGGCAGAGATTAAACACCCTGACCAGGCGTCCGGGGCTCACCGCGTGCACGACGCTCCAGACCCGGCTTGGTATACCATCGGCGTTCGGCGCCCTGCAGCGGCTCCCGAAGCGACCGATCGCGGCGCTAACCTCCTCCAGAGAGAACTCCGGCACGTCCTCGGACTAGTCTACCTCGAGGTCGGCAGGTTCCCCGTCTCTGTCCCCTTCGGGGAAGAGGACGGCGGCGATGTCGCAGACCGTTTGCGGTTCCATCGTCGCCGTCGCCGGGGGCCCACGGATCTTCTTCGTGACACCCTGAAGGGGTCGTTGTCGACGGTCTTGACCAACTCTGCCCAGCACTTCGACTTCGCGTCGCGAATTCGGTGCTTCAGCTCCTTTCGAGCCTCACGGTAGGCTCGCTCAGCGTCGGTAGCGGACTCGTCTCCATCGCGAACTCGTCCGCACCGCCTGATCCACAGCCGCTTCCTTCGCACGCGTTCGGCGCGCGCAACCGCAACGCTACCGTTCCACCAGTAAACCGGTGGTCTCCCCCGTGGATGTGGGTTCCTCCGGGTGAGAGCCATGTCGCAGGCTGCGGCTACGCTGCCGACCAGCCTCTCGGCTTCCGCGCTTTTAGAAGCGGCTGGAGCCCCCGTGGGCAGAGTCGCCGCCGCCCACTCCGCGATGAGTAAGGCTACGGTCAGGAAGTCAGCGTTCACCCGAGAAGTACGCCAACCCAAATGTCGTCGATCGCCCGCCACCGCCGCCTGGGGATCACCGGGAGTGACCGACGGCGTGCGTCCGGTGCGATATGAGAAGCACAAGTGATATGGTGATCACTCTTGTTCTCCACGTCCGTACGCACGGTCTACCACCAAACCTTCCTCGCGGCCGATTCGAAGGCAAAGATCACGTCGACACACGACCCCATCCCCCCTCCCGTAGTAAGTTTGCTCCCTCCCACGTCCTTCCCTGCCATGTACCTCCCTCCTAACGTTCGTCCCTCCCAACTTTCCTCCCTCCCACGTTCTTCCCTGCCCACGTACCTCCCTCCTCACGTTCGTCCCCCTCCCAACATTCCTAACTCCCACCTTCTTCCCTGCCCACGTACCTCCCTCCTAACCATCGTCCCCTCCCAACCTTCAGCCCTCCCACGTTCTTCCCTGCCCACGTACCTCCCTCCTCACCTTCGTCCCATCCCAACCTTCCTCCTTCCCACCTTCAGCTCCAAGGAGTTTTCGAGCGAGGCCAGATCGTCTCCGCGACCTTCCGTGACGCCGACCGAGCGTTTCCCCCGATGCTGAGATCAACCCCAACGCCCGGTACGCCCTCTCCGAGGTCTAGAGACGACTCAGGAACTGTTGGAACTCAGTGGCGGATAAGGCGGGGAAAACATAGAAGCTAAAGACGCGATCCGCGCCCCCCCACGGTAACCGCTACGAACCCGTCGCCCATCTATACACCACTGAGTGTGAGTCCGGGGCCGAACACACCGATGGTAGCACGACCCGTGGAGTCGAAGTGCTAGCCAGCTCTTCCGCCACCGTGCGGTTCGCTGACCAGCGCCACCGCCATGTCTTCCGCCCTGATGAACTCCCCCAACAGATCCTGAGCTGTCCTGCAGTGGTTAAGGATTGCCTAGACATACCCATACCTTAACTTCGTCTGGACGATGGATATCGATAGACATCGGCGTCCTCACTCGTGAAGGCGGACCGGCCCGCAGGCCTTGATGGCTCCTGTCCTCAGCTGTTGACCGCTCCTCAGGCCCCCCTTTCTTGGCTGTTTGAATGCCTGAAAAAGATATTTCAGATATAAATTCGAAGTTTGAAACAGATTCTAAAATTACGAAAATCGAATATCATTCATATACACCTTATACTACTTCATTTAATAATAATGATGAAATACGAATATCAATCCAGGAAACAGATGTTTATCCGTATCTGCATGAGAGTTTTATTTTTTTAGATGTTAAAATATCAGAAGCTAGTGAAGTAAAACTTGCTTATAACGGTTTTTCATATTTCTTTGAACAAATACGACTTGAAATCAAAGGAATAACCCTTACCTAAATAACCTAACCCTTCGCCATGGCAACTGTCTCCTAATTAAATTAAATAATGTGAATACTGAATATTCCTATCAGTAATGAAACCAAATATCTCGGCATTATACTTGACAAACGTCTAAGGGTCTCACCTAAAAAATAAAAGAAAAATAGCGAATAGCAGACTTCACCTTTTTAGACCTCTCCTGAAATCCAAACTGAAACTAAAACTAATAATACTATTATACAAAACCGTTATCAGACCACTATGGTCCTATGGTAATCAAATTTGGGGGGTCAGCTAAACCTTCAAACATCCACACTATCCAGAGTCGTTCCAAAATATAATCCTTCGAATCATCACTGGTGCTCCCTGGTACGTAACGAATGAATCTATTCATAACGACTTACAAATCGAAACAGTAAATAAACTTTCAAATCGTCACTATAAATCCTTTTACATAAAACTCCCATCGAACACTAACCACCTAATTCAAAAAATGTCCTCAAATCATATCCCTGACCAACCTCAACGCAGGCTGAAAATAAATTGGAATCGTGACCTACTACTCTAAAAAAAAAAAAAAAAAAATAACAACAACATCTAACTATACAATCATCCTAACCTAATACTTGTGTGAGGGGTATTACTGTATACCAGTGGATTACTTCCCCTATCATGTGAATCATGTTATGTTCATTTCTAATTGTTCTCATAATGACTTATTGTGCAAATTATGTGTATAGATTGTCTTTTTCTCAATAAAAAAAAAAAAAAAAATTCTAGATTAGAACTAATATTAACTCGAAGTCATAGTGATCTGAATGTTTTAACAAAAGCTAAACAAGATGGAAGTGTTAATTCTGGAAAAGTTGTTTTGAATAAAATAGTTTAGAAGGTACCACATATCACGATTGAGGATGAAGAAAGATTGAAATTATTAAAACTTATAGAAAAAGAAAAAAGTTTGTTTATCCCGTTCAGGTGTTTTGAAACTTTCGAATACCCTGAACTTGAAACCACTAAAAAAGTTGTGTGGAACTTGAAAAATGCTTCAAAATTAGAAAAATCTCGATTCATTATAATCGGATTGCAAAAGGGACGTATATATTTATTAATAAAAGATTGTAGTGTATTTGATCATTGTAATTTAACAAACGTTAAAGTTTTTTTAAACTCGATAGCTTATCCGGTAGATAATTTAAATTTAGATTTTGCAAAAAATAATTTCACCTAATTATATAATATGTATATGTTACGGTGAATTATGTAAACGTGGTAAAATATGTCATTCCCCGGTAAATGACATCATTTACCTAAAATTTGGTAAACGTTGTAAATGTAGACATTCCCCGGTTAATGTCGTCAATTACCAGTTTAATTGGAGAATGATATTTAATACTTTTTTGTCGATGTGAACGATCAGTGATAAGCGTGTAGGTACCGAGTAATCTTCATTAGTTAAAAATATAATGCAGAAGTAGATAGATAAACGAAAATCCCAACTCGTAATAACGTCGATAACCCGAGTAATAATATGAGATAATCTTTTAGTTTATTAGGTTGTATCTACGGGCATATTATAACAAGTTGTATTTACTACGAATGTGTGTTTTATAATAATATTTTTTAAAATTTGTGTACTAGTTGTGGTACTAAAAAATGTGCTTCATTGCAGCGGAAATGTTGTGCAGTTCAAAATATCATGGTAACCAAAATTATACAAATAAATCATTTTTAATATGCACGAATTTTATTATTTTTAGTTAACCTATTATCCCATTCAAATAAATGCCTAAAATAAAAAAATGAAACATCCACCGACAATAAATTATTATTATAAATAGTACCATACTAAAAAAATTAGTGTATTATTTGAGATTTATCATCATTTACCAATAGTTTTGGTTAATGACATCAATGACCGGTGAAAGATGTATATTTGAATTTAAAATCTGGTTTTTTACATCATTTACCTACATAAATGAATCATTTTAGTAAAAAACGTCATTCACCGGAGAATGACAACATTCACCAATATTCATCTTTCACCGTATCATATACATCGTTTCAAGAATCGTACTATGAAAAAAGTATTCGGAACCCGATATTAAGTCCTTCTACTCTTCTATTAAATGCACCAATTATAGTTATTGATACTTCAAAACAAAATGATTCGGCTACGGCTTCATCAGTAGATGTTCAATTAGAAATCGAAGTGTCAGAATCTCTTACAGATGTAACTGCTTATTGTTTATTAATTCATGATCGTATGGTAGAATATGTACTTTTTATTAGAGAAGTAAGAAAACTTGTGTAATAATGTTTTGAGCTTTTTAAAAAAAAAAAATATATATATATATATATTAAATAAATTTACAGATATTAATAAATATATATTTTTTGTTTAATTTTAACTGGATCGCATCCTTTATAACTCTAACGTTTTTTAGAATTATTATGATTTGTAATACATGGAATTAAATTTTTGAAAACATGAATATGTTTTTTTTTAAATCAGTTTTTGTGTTATACAGAAAAAACGAGTGTTACACGGAAAAAAAATGGGTATAAGGGGGATATTCCCGTTTAAACTTTAAAAACCTCCCTGCCTAAAAGTGCTGTGAACATACAAATACATACTACTCTCCTCCATCTGTTGTTTAGCTACTCCTTGTCAATCCCGGGAGAGGTGGTCCGTGGCGCCGCACCGGAAACAAGAACGGGGCTTCACCATGTTGCGGCTCTCCGCGGCGTGATGTCCTCGCTCTTGTTACAGGAAACACGAGGTCTGCTCCTTCTCAAGCAGCTTGATGATACATCTCTTCCAGCTGACCACTACTACCTTAGCCTCCGTCAGGGCGATGGCGTCGCAAAATGGAAGGTTAGGACCTAACCCTCGTGACACGGTCTTGGCCGCCTTGCCTGCCACCATTATTCCTGATGGAGACGAAGTTTGCAGGATGCCGCCGGCCCTAGTCTGCCTTCTGGCCTTCTTGAGGGGGGACCCTTCGGCCGGGACGGTCGACGGTCACTGCCGCGGTCTTGGGGACACTTTTCCGCAGCAGTTGGATCTTATTATTATGATCTTGATGTGCTTGAAGTGCCTTGACGGATTTGGTCGGCTTCTTCTTTTTCTTACAATAGTCAACTAATTGTTTATAATCCAAATATTTATTCAATAATTCAATTTCAGGGGTTGCTAATAGTTTCATCCAAATATAGTGTAATTGTTATTATTTTTTTTTTCAGCGTGATAATATTTTATTTATTACAATTATTATTTAAATTAAATACTCTCGTTTTATTATACATATATGTAAAAAATTTTCTCATAACATTCAATTTTAACATAATATCTATTATATGTTAAAATATGTACATAGAATTTTTATAGCCCACGAAAAATTTTCAGATTATTTTTATAGCCCTTCAAAAATATTAATTGGTGATTACTGGTGTATATTATTAATATAATTTGTGATCAATAAGGGTCTTAAAAGACTAATAATACAAATATGAATGTATATTAATAGCAGTTTTAATTAATATGTAAAACTTGAGTTTTATGAAAAGACAAGTATATATAACAATTTTTTTATGAAATTTCATAGCTATATATATTATATATTACATTTAATATGTGATACATTACAAATATTTTATTTTTAACTAAATTTAACTTAAATTGCATATTATATTTACACGTTAATTCTATATCAGATAGTTTCATATTAGAAAACATTGTAATAAAATGAATAGTATAAATAATAATTATTAGATGTCATTGATTTAATGTGTTTAATAATAATACTAAAGCTATGCAATTTAAATGACATTAATTTAAAAATTTTGGGACAGTTTAAAAACGTTTAAAATTTGAAAATTGTCAGGAATAGAAGCAGTACTAGGTAATTATGTTTTTAATAATTTAATAATCTACATTACGCGATATGAATAATACATACATCACGTTCTTCCTTATAATCATCACAAATATTTAGTTTTGATATCTTCTTAGTCAAACCATTGATCTAAATAATATTATTAAATTTTAATGATTAAGTATAGATATATTATTATACTATTATACATGACATATTATATGAATCACGAACGAAGAAAATACAATGTTTTATTGACAAATACTATTTTATTAGGGAAAAAATGATATAGAAGATCTGAATTGTCTAATTTTTAAACAATATAATAATATAAAGATTTAATTTGAATTATATGTACTGAATGTACAGTGTTAAAATAAAAAAATGTTAAATTTAAATCACTCCCACTATTAATACTATTATTGTCATAAATTAATTGGATAACTCTAAAGAGTTTAAAGTCTAAAGGTTATCCCTAAAATTTAACAATTTATATAATAACGTTAAAATAGTAACCTTATTTAAATATTAATTTTTTTAATCATAAGCTTTAATATATTAATACGTTTACTCTATATTATTTAATTGAATAATAATAAATTATTCGCAGTAGATCTTACTGATTGTTAATGACGACTTGTGTACAATTATTAGTCTTTATATACTTGATATATCCTTTTCAAATTTGTATCCATTTCTCAAAAATCGAATACTCAACGTCAACACTATAATGTTTAATTTTATTAAATACTATTTTAACTTATTGCAAGTTATAGCCGTTATAGGTACAAACATAAATACATTAATAATATCTGTAACTGATTTATAATAACAAGTTAGTTAATTAAAACATAATTTTAACAACGTATACCTCCAAGTTTTTTAGGGATCTATGATCGTCATCAAATCTCGTCTTATTATAATAATGAAATATTGAAATGTTAACAACAAAAATTATATTAATAGAAAAAGAAAATGTTATAGAAATTTCAAGACGAAATCAAATGTATTTAATAAATAGATATCGAATATGTATTATACCTATATACAGCGTGTTTCAAAAGTCTTCATCCAATTTCAAAAATTCATATTTAAATTAAAAATGAAGATATAATGGTGAAATAAAATAAAATATATTCTTAAAATAGTCAAGTTTTATTTACTTTGGTTACAAATGTTCAATATGACCCCCACCGGACGCCCGACACACATCTATACGGTGTCACGGCATTAACAGCACCTTTGATTCTGATTTGAAGCTCTTCCAAGTTTGTAGGTAATGGTGATACATACACTTTATCTTTTATGTAGCCCCATAAAAAAATCACACACTGTGAGGTCAGGGGAACGTGGTGGCCAGGAATGAATCGCCAAATCGTAATCCACCGTTGGGGAGTTCACCAGTGGTTCTGTAAATACCGGCGAACTTCTAACTTCCAGTGCGGCGTTGCTCCATCTAGTTGAAAAACAAACTCATCACTATCCGCTTGTAACTGTGGAAACAACCATGTTTGCAACATGTTTAGATATGTATTACCCGTTACTGTGTTTTCTTCAAAAAAAAAAAAAAATGACCGTAAACTTTTTTTCAGGAAATTCCACAGAAAACATTGATTTTTGGTGAATCTCTTTGATGCTCAACAGTTGCGTGTGGTTGCTCTAAATCCTAAATCCTGACATTATGGCGGTTGACTTTTCCACTTGGATAAAATGTGGCTTTGTCAAAATTTTCATGTAAACTATGATTTTTTTTTTTTTTTATTATTAAAAACAATTTTAACTGTGCGGTAGTAGAAATTGGTATACTTACTTCGTCTTCTTCGTTATTTTAGAAATTTTTGAAGAGATAATCAAGAGGATCGATTTTTGTGTTGTGCCAATTTCCTGTATCATAAATCAAACCAATTAATACTTAACAATAAAAGAACAAGTTGGCTTGTACACTTACCTTCAACATTGTGAATTTTCAATTTTTTATTGATGCAATCTTCATTATTGCCATCATCAGTTCGCTTACGTTTATTATTCATTAGTCTGATTTTTAGAGAAATTATTAACAATAATTATATTTTTAAGAACAATATAAACAATGTATGTTTATTTCTCATTGAATATTAGCAAATGCTTTAATTATTTAACAATTTTAGAGATTTAGTTGTTTTTGTAAAAACACAACACTTTTCATCTCTTACATAATCTAACTAAATGATATTGACAGTCGCTATTTTTACTATAATCCAGCTTTTTGACATTTACACTTATACATGAATAATGGTTAAATTATTTAGTTCCATTTACGTAATTGTAATTGTTTTAAGTCGACTAAAAAAAGAAAATAAGTTCAATACTGTACACAATTTCACTCGTAAAGTTGAAACATTTTAACTTTTATTGTTTTCTTAAAATATTTAATCTTAAAAACTATGTTTATTCTCCCCAACATTTTACATTTATAATTGTCAATTAAAATCTGTTCATATGTGTATTCAAAATAATCTACACATTTTTTTTTTGGTATATTTTTACATAAAAATTTTATTAGTTGCACTTGGGTTATGTCAATTTTTATTTAGATTTTTATTTAGTACATAGGTATGTCTGTGACAAATTAAATATGTATGTATGCTTGCAGTTTATTGTTTTTGATGACTACGATTTACTACGTAGTGTATATTTAGATACATCATATATATATATATATATATAATTCACCAAAAGTTGTAAAATAATGGAATCTGACTCTGATAATTTAATTTTAAGTTTTAATCTTTTTTATAATATTGAATAAATGTATATCATTACAATAAATAAATACTTCATTATCCAAGAAAAAATTATAACAATACCTACTGTTACATTAAAAGTAAAATAAATTGCTTTAAAATAATACAAAATGTTTCATTTTTGTTATTTGCCTGACTTACAAAATGCATTAAATTAAATGTCTCGACGGATAGTTAAATAACATAAAAATTAAATTATTTAACTATTTGCTTAGGCATTTAGTAATATATCTAATATGATTATATTATGCTTACGGCATATACTCTCATTTATATATACAATATACATACAGTACAATCTAACCTAAGGCTACGTCATAATAATTTTACCACAGATTATATGAAAATAATTATAATTTCATCTATTCTATGAATTAACCTTATTCTCATTATTGGTACTCATTTTATTATTCGATTCGGATAATTAATATGATACTCAATAATTTTTATAAGATGCCAGAAAAATACTCATCTCAAGAATGTAGCGAAATGACCTATCCAGGAAGCCGTATAATCATAATAATTTTGTGATAAAATTAAATTTGATCTATTCAGTATAACCATGTCTACATCATAACATTAAATATGCATTTTATTTTTTAATGAATATTATCAGTATTAACAGTGAATTATATATTATGTTACCGTCGATTTTATTCTCAGAAAAATAATGAACGCCATCATACATTATGTCTTGTATACAGTGACGTATTTCCCAGTAAACAAAGTTAGCACGTCCTTACAGTGGTAATATTTTAAACACGGTGTAACAATATACATGTTACTGACGCATCATTTATGCTGCACTCTGCGATTTTGCTTAAGTCAGAAGAACACAGAAACGTAGAGTACGACTGTACGAGTATATACAATCATTTTTGATATAGCTAGTCAGTCGTTTTTAGTTCGTGAAAGAGAGACAACAGCAGTCTCTATATTTTTAAGTAACATTTTTAATTTAATTTACTATAGGTATAATAACCTACCTTATAGATAAATCATAATTTATTCAATCACTTCAACTCGTACTCCGCTACACTTGTGATCTTCAAAATACTACCCTCAAGAACAGGGTTACTCGGGTGATAGTGTACTGTATAATTATATTGATATTAGTCTTATAAATAAACCTTGTAATACGTTGCTATAATATCATTTCTATTGTGTTAGTTTATGAGCGCAGGTCATAAGTTTCTAGGACCTGTAAAATATAACTTAGAAAACTTTATTTGTATCAATTCAACAACCCGGTTCTTAAGACCGGTTCGTGTAGTGGGAATAGCTAACCAACTACTCCTTAACTGGATAGAATTAGATATAAATATCGATAGCCACTTAGTTATAACAAACAGGTAGGTGTATTGCAACGGCAAATTTGCATCGTAACGGTATTTTTTCTTATGCAAATTTATAAAAATTTGAAGACATATTAAATGAAACAAACCTTGCACATTTGTTAAATTTCAGAATTCAGAACATGTCAATTCCCTTTTCATTCATTCAAGGGATTTTTATTTTTGTTTTACCAATACAACACGATAGCTTTTGCACTCCTATATTATCTTCTGTTAAAAAAATTTAAAAATAATAACTCAATAATTTTGTCGTTTGACACTTAGTGAGGATATTTTTTTTCTTCTAATTTACCTACCTATTTCTTCTTCTAAAAAATTACAATACAAATTTATAAGTTTTAAAACTGTTAAGTTGCAGTGTAGGTGATATATAAATATACAATTGTTTAGATAAAATAAGATCCTAAAGACTTATCAAGGATGTAAAATCACGGATATCAAGAAAATTTGGATATGTTAACCTGGCATGGCTGTTTCTTTATGTTTACAGGTTTAAGATATAAAATAGTCACTATTGTCATGACTTCAATGCTCCAATTTATGGTTTCGAACATTCACTATTCCTATGTGATTATGTTAGAAACAAAGAAGAATATTAAAAGTCAATTTGGAATTTGAACTATAATGCCCAACAGTTAGTGTATAATATGTATTACAGTGTCATAATAAATGGAACGTCAAACGAATACTTTTCTTTTCGACCAAATTTAAAATAGGTCGATTCCTTTTTCCACCAAAATCGTACCCTTCTTCTCTTTTATAGGCTAATTCACTTTTCAACTAAATTTTAAAAAAAAACCAATTTTCTTTTCGACCAACACAAAATTTTATTTAATATATGTAAAAAAATAAAATAATTAGTTTATATATTTTCTAAAATTGGGGTAATTATATATAATTTTGAAAATTATTAAAAGTATAAGAATATCTATGATATTATATTAACATTATTTTTATATTAAAAATAAACTTATTTTAAATTAAATTTAACAGAGCATTTTTTTTTAAACTATGATCTTTAAATATAAATACTAATTATATTAAATTATATTCAATGAATATTACCATTTTCTACAGCTTGATTTTGCAGGTTTACTGCGTCCTCCAAGTCCTTTATATAAAAAAAATACAAACGTGTTACGTACCGTGTTATTTTACACATATATATTATACGGAGAGGTGATGTGTATACCGATGGAATAACATATTCAAACAGTGTAGTATCGAACGGCTATGGCGATCACCTGCACATCGTGATATTCAATATAATGAATAAGACATGATCACACGTCCTGGACTTCTCAGAAATGATGAGTAAACGATAGTGTTAACATTGTACTATTTAATTTGACAATTAAGACTTGATCACACGTCTTGTAATTCGTAGAACCGATGAAATCGCAGGAAAGGCACCCAACTGAATAATACATTTAATTTAGAGAGCTCCTTTAGGTCATCGGAAGTCACCACCTCCCCAGTCACCACTCTTGACGGTTAACCATATATAAGGGAGACCAGGGCAAGAGCTCAGCAGACGGTTAGGGATATTCGAGACGCTCAGAGGCAGGTCGTAACACCACTCACGGTCTCGTCTATCAGTATTTCAGAGGCAGGTCGTAACACCACTCACACCATCTTGTGCTTATAAAATTGTATTCTTGTACGAGTTAATTGTATTAAATAAAGACTTAATCTTTTAACTTGCAAACATTAGTATTTCTATTTCTACGTTGATATATGTATCGACGTTGACATAACGGACGCAACAAACGTATACATCATTATTAAGGATAATTATTACATAATATTAAGAATACACAGATATTTGAATAACTCGATGTCTTGATATCTATAAGTTTCTAAAATCTAAGTAACATATTTTTTCATTAAAAAAAAAAAAAAATGTATAGCTTTATAAAGGTATGTCTTAAGTGTATATAATATTTACGATTAATATCAATATTATTATTTTCTCCCGATGATTAAATTTCCTCGAGATCATTTTTTCGCATCTTGTTCTATCGCCAATATACTCACGAGAAATTAATGATTATATTGGCATTACATTGAAAATATAATATTTTCTGCAGCTAAGACCAGTGGCGTGTTTAGGAGAGGCAAGGAGCGAAATTGATCAGGGCAATACTCTTTTGGGGTAACAAATTTTAGTGGAAATTTTTTTTAAACAAATTTACTACAATGATTTAAACAAATCAATGTCAATAAAACGTTATCAATATCAACAAAGCTAATCTGTGCAATACATTTATATAAAGAAGAGTTGCATCGCATACCTTAGATCATCAACGAATAATAATCATCTAAAATCTTTGGCAGCTCAAAATGTTGACAACTTCATTAAACTATGATGAAATAATTGAAAATTTTGGAAGATCAAAAGAGCACTGAAAAATATTAATTTAATAATATTATTTTTTTTTCTTTTCTCAAATACTTATAAGTTATATTATATTGATTTTTAATGTGTTCACTATTTCATATGTAAATAAAAAATAAATAAATACATTTTACTATTTGCTTTGATTATTTTTTTAAGTAAGGGTGCTGCTGAAATCTGAGAATATTCACGATATTCAACATTCTGGGATACTTAATAGATTTTTAAGCTTTATCATATTATATGGGCAAAGGAAGGTATGTTCGTGATATTTCTTTCAGCGTTTATAACGAACATACCTATTAGCCGAGCACTATCTAAATACCGTCAAATGGTACCCTAGGCACCTACTACTGTCGGTTGATGTAAAGTCGTTGAGTGCGTGTGGTACGTTAATTGTTTACTATAAAACTATACAGTTTTTATCATTATTTCACGTGCGTTCAACACGTTCGTTTTAAAGTATTTATTCAAAATTTTTATTTCTTGTCTTGTGTTCAATGCGAGTGTATTTTTTTTATTAGGTAAATATCAAACTATAAAACATCTTGATTTAATAGTAATATTTTTATATTTCTATTGACTTGCTTTAACTATAATTATTCCTCATAGCAGATACGCATTTTCTTAACGTTTTCACCTCAAATGAATCTACATTTTTAATCATGTTTCTTTTATTATATATATATAATGACATCAAAAATTGTTTTAAGCACGATATACTTTTATAGTTAAATAAAGATAATATGTTTCTCTTTACGAACCTGCAAATATTTTTTAAAATAGTCTATTACGAAATTACCTATCATAAAATTACAATACCTACTTTACAAATTTTTTTCTTTTCCTTAATCCTATTCAATTACATACATATACCTACTTTATTTAATTATTTAAAAATATTTTTTGGTATTAAGATCATCAAGTATAATGTCAAAAAAAGGTTCATACAGAAAATATACCAATTAACTCAATACTATTTTTTTTTAAACCATTTTCAAGAACAATAACGCTTTAATTATTCAATGCAACTCTTTTTAATTTTTTTATATTTTATTTAATTTTTTTCAGTTTTTTTCAATTTGTCTATAATAATAAATGTTTATTGCATTTTTTGTCCAAAAATGTCTTTATTTTTTAATGCATATTTTTCAAATAGTTCATGCATATTTAGTTGATTTTTAGTGCATAAGTGCATACATATTTATACATTTTTTTAGTGCATAAATATCCTAACCCTAGTAATGAATCATACATTCGTCGTGTTTGTCGTGATCCGTGTGTGCATAACTTTCATTTGATTTTATTTATCTATACTTAAGGGTCGGGTCGTGACTATTTAATAAGGAGCAACATTTAGGCAATCTGTAAGCCCTGATGCTGTTCAAGCAGAGATGGAAATATTAATTGGGATGTGCAATGATAGTGATTCAAGTACATTTGATACTCTTATGATTAAATCTGGAGAAATTAAGCACATTTTACCATAAATTAATAAAATCTGTAAATTAGCTTTGACTGCACCAGCAAGTGTCGCAACAAATGAAAGATCGTTTAGAAAAAACTTTCTATTTGACATTAAAAAAAATCAAGATAGCCATTTTGTAAATCCAATTAAAAAAAAAAAAATTAGTGTCAAAAACTTTTATTAAGGTTGAGTCAATAATTTTCAAACAATTTTTAAAGTTTGCTTAAATTCTAATTTATTTTTTGTTTATCAGCGTTACAACAAATATCCAGAAAATCTATTTGAAATAATATAAAATTGTGCAAATTTCGAAAAATTACAGAAAATAAGCGCCCGAATGGCTGAATATTTTTCATTTATTTTTTGCGAACATTTAAAAAAAATCATATCAACAAAATGGCTATTTTGATTTTTTGAAGTTTTTACAGTGTTGTTTGTATAACTTTCCAGCCAATTAATAAACATTATTATACGTGTTTAAAACTGAATGATATAAAATGAAATGATATACTTAATACGTTTATTATAATAATTAATAATATATTACTTGTTAATATAAATAATATACGAATAATATACGGAAAAAGTAATACAAGTTTTTAAGATAGCTTTAAGTAAATTTTGTTTAAAAATTTCAATTGTTTGACTGAGTTAATAAAAAAAAGAAATGTGAAGATTTGTAAATAACGAAGCATTTGCAATAATATATTTTTAACTACCTACTAACACATTTTACAATTTTGACCGATTTCATGTCTTAATAATAAGATACAACGTACTATCGATTTTTAAATTGTTGTCATGTCAAGCAAAGAACATATATTATATAGTGAGTTCAATAAAATTATTGATAGTGGCTATTTGAATATCTAACGTAAATAAAATAATAATAATTTAGTAGTTGAATTGTAGTTATTACCCAGACAATCAAATAAGCATACCTATTATACAATTCTGATTGAAAAATATTCATATTATATCAGATCGCCGACATGAATGGAACACAGAAAATTTATCAACCATCGTTAAGAATTGAACAGCTGGCTAAGCCGTTAGCCCGAAGACGTAAACCGCTGATTGTTAAGGGTAAGAGAAACTATTGCTAATAAAATTATGACAATAATAATGTAGTATGAATTACGAGTAAGTGAATAGAAAAATACATAGACCTAGGCATCAGCAAATTATCTAAATCTGCAATACTTCCAAAACAGATTTTCTCCACTGTGCAAATTATTATACTAATGACTATAGGGCTTGGAAGTATTGTAGGAATTGCATATCGTTCTGTATGCTCTCAGTTTATAGTAGATCAAGCTAGAAATCTGAACTGTACAATGAACAGTTAAAAAAATTGAAAATGCATATTTTGCATATATTGTCAATTTTAGCTAAAAAAGTGCATATTTCATTAATTTTATATGCATACCTATTATGCATATATTCATATTTTTCTAAAAAATTGATATTTTTTTCTTTGTTAACCTGTATATTTAAATTAATATTGAATATAAAACTCAAAATTATCAACGAACGTATTCGCCGTAATTTAAAAAATATTGAAAAAATATTTTTAATAATATTTCCAGCTAAATAAGATGTCAAAATGCCGCAACCAGTTATAATTTTTTTTTTTTCAGTTATAATCAGTTTTTATGTATATTATTATTTCATTAATTTATTAACATCATATTATGATGTATTTTTTTTTCAAGTTTAGAATAACTTTTTTGCATTTTTTACACCATTCTCAATACACACGATGTAATTTTTTCGTGTATATTTGTATACATATTTCACCTTTTTTAGTTCCTACAACTTCCGAGCTCTACTATTGACTAAAATTTAGGATACGTTTTCAATAAACATTTTATATTCCTTAACATTAATTGCTTTTGAGTTCAGGAAAATTAAGCGTTACAGATCAAACAAACATAACAACATTTAAAATAAAAGTACATATTTATGTAATTTATATCATAAACCGTGAAAACTTTTTTGTATGACATTATGCGTAATTTATTGTACCAAAAACTTTATGTGATAGCAAATTATAATGGCTAGAAGATCCGTCGTTAAAAGTTTAGTTTTGCTATTTGTATGTTATTTTGCAAAATATGACCACAATGACGCTATTTAAAAGTATAGTAAAAATATCACAATTTTAAAATATATATGATTCAACTAAAATTAAATATCATTGGCTCCGAATTTCAATCCAACCCGGTCATAAGTACGTTGTTACTCAATTTATTTTTGTTGTTTTTATTTCACCCGAGCGTTTTCATTTGAGTTCGTCTTCGTATTATCTACAACGCTGTATATACACAAATACACAATACACATCACAATATCATTAAATCGTACCTATATACTATTTCACAGAAGTTAATTCCACGATTCCATGGTGCATAAAGGGCCCTGATCCTCTCAAAAGAACCATGCAAGTTATAAGTCCTCCGCCTCCACGTGCAACCACTGAAACTGGCGTGTCTTCTTCTGCTCTAAGATATGAAGCGTCAGAGAACATTAAGCGTTTGGCCAAACCCCGGAAAATTCCAAAAAAGGAGGATAAAGAGTGCTTTACTGTTGTAAAGCCATTATTGCTAAACTACAAACCATCGCTTAGAATTCTTCAATTGGCCAAGCCTCAGCGTGTGATGAAGACTTGACCATCGCTTCAATTGATATTGTATGAAATAACCCGGTCTGGACCTCCCCTCCCTACTTCCCACGGTCTATACTCTGACTCTCAACCCACTCCTTCCACCTATAATGTGGCTCCCCCACCTTACGTCCCGCCTATGATCGCACGGAATGTGCGGTTACATCATAGGTTATGTCATATATACAATCGGCGGTACACACTAATATGTGGCGAATTTAATATTATCAATAAAATCTGTATATTAAGCATATTTAATATCATCAATAAAATCTGTCGCGCTGGTTACAATGAGTTATTTAATATCATCAATAAAATCTGTCGCGCTGGTTACAATGAGTTAATATATATATTATTATGAGTAGACGTACACATTAACAATGCGGTATGTTTATAAAATGTTATATTATGTAGTACACTAATATATATATTACATATAAAGTATATATTATGTATATATATGCATAGTGCATACATAGGTTGTTTTCACTAAATGGAAGAAAAATAGTACCTATAGATTATGTGTTATGATAAATTATTATTCAGTTTATTTTATACTCAGCTTGCAAATATAATATTATAGCATAATATATAAGCTAAAAATGCACATTTGTATAATGCTTCCATAACAATTATATAAGTATAAACAATTATACTGCAATTTGATAATGGGTTTTATTTATTTATACGTTTATGTTAAATATATAAATATTTATTATTAAAATTAATAGCATCACTCACAAATATTATTGGGCTAGCCTAAACTCGATTCCAGCGTGAAATTATTTTCCCCAAAAAATTACTTTATTTGATATCATTCCGTAAATAGTTTTTTCAAGTTCTATTTCATTAAAAATGAGTCCGGTGACGACATGTTTATCTGTGGTTGATGACGTAATATTTTTATTTTATGATAGTGTGGAAATTTTCTGGTTCAAAAATGATTTATTTGATGCCATTCCATTAACAATCTATGCAGAACAATTAATTTGTATGGATCAATATATATACAACAAAATATGCAATTTATGTATTGTAGTCATATATATATGTATAAAAAAAATTAAAATGTATTAAAACTAATATAAATATTTGTATAAATCTTTTTTTTGATTTCATTAGAATGTAATTAAAATCGATGTACAACATTAAAAATCACCAATATATCTATAAAAAAAGATAAAGTTTAAAAAAACCATATTACAAATTAACTATATTAATAATAGTTATACACACATCATTTGTCAATGATATTAAAAATTTAATTGAACTGGTATACTAGTTTTTTTTTTTTTAACTACTTGGTAATATTAAAAAAAAAACGTGGAAAATCATAGAAATAAGTGAAAAAATGCGAGGAAGTTGTAATTTTTACACAATTTTGATCATTCTTTTTGGTAATCTAATTAATTATATTGTTTTCAAATTTTAAATTTTCGTTTCAGTAGCACACTTATTTTTTTAATTTCTATGGGTAAATTATAAAACTTACCTATATACTGACATATTTGATTTTTTTTGACTGTGCATACTAAATAGATATTTATAATTGGATATGACTGTAGTTATTACTTGAATCAAACCATAAAAAATACTTTTATCGTAGGCTGTCTCATTTGAAGCAATTTAGAGTTTAAAAAAAAAAAAATCTGGTTCTATCTAGTAATTATTATAATCAAATAATTACATCATAAAACAATTTATAACAGTAGAAATTAATGTAAACAGATTTTCATTTTTTATACACAAAAAAAAAAAAAAATGTACAACTATAAACAATATAATGAATAACATCATTTATTTTTGCTTGGCAGCGATTTCATTTTTACATTTTTCTAGAATTGCTTTGATTGATTCTAATTCTTCAGATGTGTTTGTTTGTTCTGTTTTCATAAATTGTTTGTAGTATTTTCTATGGCAAATTTTCGTACAGCCCTTACATTTGCATACTGACTTCAGTAGTTTAATTTTTTTGCAGTATATACACTAATATACAGCGTACGAAACGATGATGAAAAAAATCGTTTTGATGGCTATAGTCAATTTTCAGATTTTTATGCGCGAATTGTATGTACAATACGTTACAATTACAACATTCAACTAATTGTTTATAACCGAAATATTTATTCAACAATACGATTTCTGGGGGTTGCTAATAGTTTCATGCAAATAGTGTAATTATTATTTTTTTTTTAATTTCAGGGTGATAATATTTTTTTTTTATTAAAATTATCATTTATATTAAATATCCTCGTTTTATTATAAGAGTATAGTAATGTTCAGCGTTTTTATAAATAGTTTTAGTTATTTTATAAGTATTGTCCAAATGTTATAAATGCTTGGATGTAATATAATCCAGTATTATATATAATAATAATTTATGTGTACATGCTTTTTTAAACATTTCGTTATTTAAGTATTAGAATTTTAGTGTGCATTTTTCAGTGGTCAGTCAATACTCAACTATCAACTTAATTATTCACCAAATAGTATTATTTTTTTTGCATACTTTATAAACATTAAAAAGGAAAAAAAATGTTGGATCAGAGCCAATTTAATATATAAACTATATTAATAATATTTAGTATATTGTGATCATACACTATACTTGATTTGCATCCGTGTATTTGTTAGGATAGTCAGAGAAAGTAAGGTAACCCATATAAAAAGACAACTCTTTGAACACTTAAGCCCAAATGAAAAAAAAAACAATGGTGTAGCTCTTAAAAAAGTCTAGTTCAGTTGTTGCTCACGGAATCTGTTGTTGAGAGGTAGTATTCAAATGATTGGCGGATATAGACGTTTTGGCGTTGCCATTTTTGCCCTGCCGTTTTGGCGCCAACTAATATTTCTATATATTTAAAATTACAATTTCGTTAAATATTACAATTAATTTGAAATGAAAATGAAAAATTTAGTTAATAGTTAATAAAGATTAGTAAAACATGAATTTGTATATATTTAAATAATATATAAATATGAATGATTTGCATATAATCCAAAACGAAAACATGTCAATCGACAACAAAGATCGAACGTTATCTATCGTGATTCGTGACTGTAATAAAGTATAACGATAAAAGCAAATCATGCTGTTCACCCGAATACCCGATACATCGATGTCAATATTGACTGACACGCAAAACCCTTAGATCATAATATATATTGCGTAGAATCTAAAACATCGATAGAAAAAAAAGGTCGCGCGTTAACTATATCGTGATGATACAAATAATATAACATTATAACAATGAAAGTAAAATTTGCTGTTCACCTGGTAGTTCAGTGTCATTATTGTCTATATAATACAGTTTACAAGCACGCGTTAGTGAAGTGTTCATAAGGTTTAATATCATAAAATAAATTATTCGTAAATTAATAAATAGCAAAAATAATTGTCCTAAAATACTTTAAAAATAAACCGTCATGATCCTGTTTTTTTACTCGTATTATACTATTATGTTATACAACTAATTTTTATAAACGTTTCATTTTTAATCATATAGTTTTGATGAGAGTCTCCAAGTTGTACTTATATTATGGAAATGTAAAAGCCTAGCTTTTATGTATTCTCTTTGCCAGAATGGGTGTTTATTTATTAAATAAATAAAAAATGAAAAATCTGTTGTTGCTATTGTCAACCTTATAGTATTGACAAATAAAATAACCGAGTTCGTTTAGTCTCAAAGAGAACATCGAACGGTCTACTCTATTCTTACGCATATCTGAATAAAATCATAAGTAAATCATGGACAATATTACAACGGATATCAAAATCACTGCGGTATCAACAGAAACCATTGCGAAAGAACAACCAAACGTTCAAGTAACAAATGTAATGGAAAGTCGAGAACTACCGCGTTCAATAAATACAAAATTTTATAAATCTATGCCAAATTTGTACATCACCACGACTCGCCATAATGGTAATTTAGTTGAACTTGAGACAGCGGCAGGAGTTAATATCCAACCGCCTTGTCCTTCGTCGTCGTTAGAGCAGGTTTCAAATGAAAACAACAAAGGCCAGGCTCTGGAAGTGATGAATTCACTGAACGTCCTCAATCCACCATCGAGAAAATGTTCTTCACTCCCGAACATTGCGATGACGCCCGTAGTAATCGAAATAGAGGGCACTTCGATGAAAATGTCGGACATTTCGATAGCCATTTCAAATAACACGCCATGTACAGAGACCGTGCCCGAGGTTTCTAACGTTAAAATTAGTCAACGTACATTTGATTTTATATTATGTTGCGCATCTGCTTGGTTATATGTTATTATTTTAGTAGGATATTATGGTTTTCTTCGCCCCGTGTGATATCGGTTTGCATCGCACGACGCCGCGGTGCGGTTGACAACATCTGTTGTGTGATTACCGTCCGGTGCGTGCGTGCGACCGTTATCCCATATTCGTTTTAAATGTTTTCGTTGTATAACAAATTCGGTTATGTTTCGTGTTTTCGTAATTCATTAATCTCAGTGTCACCGATAATTCCATAAGTTCGCGTTTTTTTTCATTTGTGTAAATGCCACTGAACTTTCGTATCTTACTTCATGTTGTCGAGTTCGGTTCGTCAAAACCGTTGTGTCGGACCGGCTCGTTTTTTGTGTTCACTTTTCTTTTTTCGCTTGTTGCGGTTGCGGACTGTTCTGACACCTGAGCCCTGAGCCTTGAGCCGCCGCCCCCCGCATCCTCCACACCATCAGCCGTCGCCGCCGACGCGCGACATACATGTTATCAGTTATCACATATCTCATCAGTTTTATATACGTACACGACTTATATTGTTATCAGTAGAGCTAGGATTTTGGTGACTTTTGCATTTTTTACAATTCTAACCAAAAACGAAATTTGTTTCGTGATATAACAATGTAAAATATGAAATTTTTATTTTGCATTTTTTTTGCATTTTTTGTGTTAAATGCATTTTATTGCATTTTTAAGGTCATTTTTACGTAATATTACAAATATTACGTTCATTTTGGGTATTTTAACAAATTTTTATTTTAAGTTTTTTTTTTATATGTGTTGTAAAGGTAATCCCAATTAGTACCTATAGGCAATTACCTTTTCTTTTTTTTTTTTTTTTTTTTTTTTTTTTTCAGTTTTGAACCGACGACGCCGCGGGAATTGCTTTCGCATTACTGCCGCTAATAGGCAATTACCTACTCCAGCCCATTGATATTGAAAAAGTAATATAAGAGTAAGTAAGATAAGATTACATATCGAACGAACCCAAAACTATATAGGTATACAATAGTAGCTTTAGTAATGAATACGACACGTACCTATAATAATATGGTTTTATACCGATCTGTATACAATACTGAACAAATAATATTACGACTAATATTAAAAATTAATATTAAGACTTTAAAAATCTTAAAAATGCCAAAAATTAAGTCAACAGTAGGAAGCCGTTTACGTAGTTTTGTGAGTGAGTTTGGTGCCGATATTTATATCTATTTTATTCATAAATCATAATTATTAATTAATATTTTAAAAATAAATTTTTTTCACTCATCTAAGAACATTTTTTGGTCATTTTCTAAGTTCATTTTTTAGAGTTTTTAGGACATTTTTGCATTTTTCTTAGTGCATTTTTGTGTATTTTTTAGGTCATTAAAATCCTAGCTCTAGTTATCAGTTATATACGTACTCGGCTTATATTTTACCGCAGTTATTGTTATCAATCATACATTTGAATTTATTCGTGCATATACATATATTTTTTGTGTATCACCTGCTACCGTATTTAAATAAATGACTATTTGGAAATTCGTACGACCTGCTCGTGTCGCCAGGATGTCGTAGACTCCATAATTAAATAAATATTCTCACAACGTATAGTTTTGGGGAAATAATATACAAAAATGTACATTAAACCTTGATAACGATCTGCTTATTGGCACCCGACCGGTCGCCAGGACGTCGCTGACTCATAATAGCCGCTATATACTTAATACACCTGCATACTTAGAAGACTTTTCAATCAATTAATCACATTCCAGCAAAATCTGTTAATATTGAAAAATGTCCTCATCTATTATAGAGACTCATGACTTCTTAAGGAGTCGGTAGCCGTTTAGTCCGTCTGCTGCCTTAAACTGGTGTACACGTATTTTTCGCTCGCTCAGTCTTTAGAAATTTTAGTGAGTTTTAAAGTGTGGGTGTTTTTATTTTCAAAATAATTTTAAACATGGCTGGTTCTATCACCAACAACGCTGCGCTATACAAAAAGAAGACGTTCACTTATGTACCTCCAGCAACGCCCGCGGATCTCATCGATTGCAGTAATTTTATACTTGACTTCACCGGCCGTAAGTTTTTAAATGTAGGACTTGATCCTACGGACGAACTTAATACCGTAGTCCAAATAATAACACCATCGCGGTATATTAATATGCCAGCCGACTTTCTAAGACGTATATTTTCCCTAATGGGAAATATATTTTCGTTTATACTCGACCTACCTCAAAAATATAAGCGAAATTTATTTCTGGAAACCGAAATTATTTCACTGTCTAGTATGGTGTATCAAAGGGAAAATATGCTTGTCATCGAATCAAAAACACAAGCTAAATAGGACAGATTTAATGAAATTGCAATATTTAGAATGGAGTATTACCGAAACAGTCGTTCGAAAGTCAACCGTGTATAGACCACTCGTCTTAAAACAGTTTGAAATTATGGGTAATTATTTGGACCAGGAATTCACCAAAGTTGATTCACCACCAAAAACACCTGAAGAAATGATTGTTTTTATCAAAAATTTAAGTGATGATAAAATTATTGGATTTACTCCTAAAGAAGACGTGAATTACATCAGTTAGCTCAAAATAAATGCAACTACTCAATTAGCTGAACAATAGTCACAACGATGGAGCGAAGACGAAGAAGAAGAAAACTCACCAGAGATAAATATTTAAGTTCTATCATTTTTTAAAAATATTTTAGGTACCTATTTTATGTATTTTATTATTTTATAGTTATTCATTGACACCATATCACAGCTGGATCTGTTCACATATTCGAGTATGTCTCCAATGTATGATTTCGACCCTTCCCAGTCACGGGTAATTAAAAACTTATAAATTTAAATAACAAAAGTTTTAATAATTATAATTTTATAGGCAGCTGACGAGGAAAACGGTATAAGGGAATATTTTTCAAAAATGAATCCCACGCAGGCAACATAGGCACCAACTAAGAAATATTAGCAATTTATTTATTTATTTATTTTTTTTTGTATAGCCTATTGATGATAACTAGGGTTAGGATGTTCATGATTTTGCATATTTTTTTTAGGTTGTCCAATAGCATCCATTCTTATACAGAAATATGTTTCATGATATTTATATTCAAAATATCATAATTTTATTTTGCATATAAGTGCATATTTTACCATTTTTTTTAAAAAGTGCATAATTTGTGTTTTTTTCTGTTTTTAAGCGCATATTTGACGGTTTTCGATGCAAATTGCTGAAAAACTCTGTAATTTTATATTTTAGTGAATCTTATATAAGTTTGATTATCTGTATTTCACATATTATCATTTATCACTTATTTATTGTTGAGATTCAATATTATGGTTTTACCTATTCGGAGTAAATATTATAAAGGTACCTACTTAAATAGAATTTTCGATAAGCTTCGTCAATTGTCACAGTCAAAACTTATCTTAAAACTGCGAGTCATTAAAATTTTATCAGATATTTTAACAGAACGTATATATATAATAAATCTAAATTAAATTATAATAATTTAAATAAATACAATTTTTTACATAGAGATTTTTTGTTCAATAGATTCAAAAACGTATTAGCACCAAACAGACGAAGATTTACAGCGGAACATTTAAAACAAACTTTAATTATTCAATGCAACTCTTTTTAATTTTTTTATATTTTATTTAATTTTTTTCAGTTTTTTTCAATTTGTCTATAATAATAAATGTTTATTGCATTTTTTGTCCAAAAATGTCTTTATTTTTTAATGCATATTTTTCAAATAGTTCATGCATATTTAGTTGATTTTTAGTGCATAAGTGCATACATATTCATACATTTTTTAGTGCATAAATATCCTAACCCTAATGATAACGAAGATTCTAGCAATGTACTGTCGCCATCGATCTTTGGCTTCACGGGTGACAAGTCCATGAAAAAATTAGCTCAGCAGAAAGCAAAACGTAAACTCTTACCATTGGTAATATATACAGGGTGATTCAAAATTTATGTTACAACCATTTTATCATATAAATATTCATATTAGTGAAAAATATATGGTACAAAAGTTTTTTGATTTAGAAACATCTATTACGATTTCATATTTTTATAATTATTTACAATATTTTAGGGGGGTTTTGGAGGGTCAACTTAAGAAATTCAAATGGAAACCTATGATTTTTTTGTAAACATAATGTGAAGACATTTTTTAAATAAATTTTAGTTCATGAATAACACTAATTGATGCAAAACTATATGCTTGAAAGCTATTCAAATTTTTTAGAAATTGCATTTTAAATTATTAACCACACGACGCGCGATAACAGGTAGCAAAATAAATGGTGTTGTCACTTATCGCTATCATACGATTCGCATCTCTTTCTCGAACCCGTATCAAAATAAAACTAATAATAATAATAATTTTTTATTAGTTATCTAATTGATCATAATTATAATTTGTTTGTCGATGTTTAACCTCAAATACTAAATATTTATGCAGGAGTGAAAGGGTTGATTTGGGGTACTCCGTGAACCCAGCCATATGTTTTGGATCCCTGTTAAAAAAAAAATAAATAATACTTAAATCCATATTAAGTATTGTAAATTATATTTTCCTTAAAAAAAACCCAAGTCTTTATTACATCTTTCACTAAACTTAAAATTGACATTAATTAATAAACTAATAATAGTTCTCCTCGTCATATGAAAATTGAAAATTGCAATGGATCAAAACGTATAAATAAAGAATACATATGTATAATTTTTGTTAAAAATGGTTAATTTTGCTTATAAAGAACAAACGATATGGTTCAAATATTTTATGAATGTAAAAAAAATAGTAGACATTCTGTGGCAGCATATAGGGAACAGTACCCAGATATACGTATATCATCACACATGACGTTTAAAAGGTTAGTGGATTCCTTAAGACTTAAAGGAAAATTTCCTGATGGTAAGCATGATCGACAAAAAAAACAAAATACCAAAAACGAAGAAATTGAAAACCAAATATTTATGTATTTTGTCGAAAATCCACATTTTTCAATAAGGGAAGCTTCGGTATATTTTAATATTTCATACAGTCGTATACAGAGAATTTTGAAAAAACATAAATGGCATCCCTTCAAAATCACCTTAGTACAACAACTAAGAGTTGGTGATGCTGATAGAAGACTGAGTTTTATTCAATGGCTAATAAATAAAAAAGAATTAGAACCTTTAATATTTAATAGTATACTATGGACTGATGAATCAAAATTCATGACAAATGGAATCTTGAATCGTCATAATGCTCATTACTGGACCGATGAAAATCCTCATTGGATGAGAGAATCTAAATTTCAAACCTTTCATAGAGTAAATGTTTGGTGTGGGATTATTGGCGATGAATTAATAGGTCCATATTTTTACAATGGTTAGTATTTTTTTTTAATTTCAATAAAATATTAAAACTGACATGCTATGTAATATTTCTAATTAACTTTTTGTAATAAACTAATAGAAACACTAACTGCTCAAAAATATCTGGAGTTTCTTCAGAATACACTTCCAATACTACTAGAAAATGTACCACTAGCAACTCGTCAACATTTATATTTCCAACAAGATGGTTGTCCTGCACACAATGCTTATCTGATTAGAAATTATTTAAATGAAATGTTTCCTGGAAAATGGATTGGTACTCATAGTTATATACCTTGGCCGCCTAGAAGTCCAGATCTAACATGTTTATATTATTTTTTATGTGGATATTTAAAAAATAAGGTAGGTATTCAACATCAGAATTTTGTTGTCTTTGTTAGATACACTTGTAATATAAAAAAGTTGATTTAATTCAATTTTTAATGAAACGAGTTAGTTGATCGATTGCGATTACTTTTAGCTTCTAAAACTGCTGGTAATACAGGTGTTTCCAACGAAATAATTTCAATTCTTGAAGAATTGCGTGAAGCAGGCTTAATGAAACGTATTCCGAATGTCTAAACGAGATATCGCTGTCGAACTACACAAACCGGCTAGAAAAAATTTTACAAGACGAAGAGTTAACGCGTATGGTAAAACGATCTATGGCAAACCGATCTTGTGGAAATGATACCGTATTCGAAAAAAAATATAAGGAATATTCTATACGTCATAGACTGTTTTACAAAATTTGCGTGGGCAATAGCATTAAAATCTAAAACTGCTAAAGAAGTTTCAAACGCAATGTCTAAAACACTGCATAAACGCACA
Source organism: Melanaphis sacchari (assembly GCF_002803265.2). Lineage (NCBI taxonomy): Eukaryota > Metazoa > Arthropoda > Insecta > Hemiptera > Aphididae > Melanaphis > Melanaphis sacchari. The sequence continues at coordinate 51,087 of NW_020270711.1, forward strand.
CCAAAGCTATTACAGCTCGATAATGGTAAAGAATCTTACAATACTACATTCGATGCGTTAATGAAGAAACATAATATTCACAAATATTCTACGTATAGTACTAAGAAAGCTTGTATAGTGAAACGTTTCAACCGCACATTGAAAGAAAAAATGTTTAGAGAGTTTACGGCACGAGGTTCACACGAATGGATTTCTATTTTATCAATTTCATTGATTAACGAATATAATAATTCAAGACACAGGACAATAGGCATGACACTGGTGCAAGCTGATGCAGATCCAATGACAGTCAAAATTAAACAACGAAAAATTATTAACGGAAAAATTAAATTTAAAATCGGTGATAACGTTCGTATTAGTACACAAAAAAGCGTATTTGCAAAAGGCTATTTGCCGAGCTGGTCTACAGAAATATTTAAAATTGTTAAAATAAACCATACGATACCCACTACTTATCAATTGCAAGATTATACCAGTAAACTGATCGCTGGTTGCTTTTATTCCGAAGAATTATTGAAAACAAATTATTCAAACGACTATTTAGTTGAGAAAATTATACGCAAAAGGGGAAAAAAAATTTTTGTCTCAAATGGTTGGCTTTGATAGTACTCACAATAGTTGGATAAATACACATGATATTAGAAAATAACTTTAGTCGTGCTATAGACATGAACGTGTTTGGTGGTTCTCACTCTGGTGAAACAAATAAAATTATTTCAAATCTCGAACAGTCGATCAAATCGTATTCGAATAAACTCGTTAAAATTGAACATTTAGTCGAAGAAAATCATAAGTCTATTCAAATTCAAGAGAAACAAACGGAAAATTAGAAATAACGTGTATAGAAATAGCACGGCATCAAATAAGAGGTGGAGCATAGACGAAATTAAAAAAATAATTCCTGCTATACTAAGTCATCTTAATACTATTGAAACTTATTATAAAGACAAGCCATAATGTCTTCGGCCGTCTTGGACATGCAATGTGTAATTGACGTCAACAATAAATACATGATTAAAGAAATGTCTATAGTAGGTAGACACAGAAACATGGGCGACTAAACACTGGATTTTTAAACATTCAAAATCCATGGAGGATAACAAGAGTCATAAAACCAACAAGTGGCTGGAACTACCTATAGAATATGGTGATGTCGAGTACGAAGAAGTCGGTAAAATATTGAATTCATTAAAGTTCACCTGCATTTACGTCAAAGGCGAACAGAAAAAACAAGTTCTAATGGAATATATACCACATGTAGGACTCGTCAACATTGAAGACATAGGCTGTCCTCGTTAGAATCAAATATATGATGACGAAACTTTACCTTGTTGTATTTTTCATATGGAGTATAATCCAAAACAATGTACATTTTATAAAGTAATTGCTATAAGAAAATGGTTAATAAATAATTCTTAAAAATATAATAATAAACAGTATAAATTAATATAAATAAGAAAAAAAGTTAATAATTTAAAATTAAATCTATTTAGAAATGTCAAAAGTTTAATTGTAATTGAATGTCGAATATTAATTCTTAAAAAATAAGTAATTATTATTATAAAAAAAAAAAAAATTTTAATATTATCTAGCAATCATTGCCTCAGCTTAAGTTAAATTAGGTTCATGTGTTTCATGATGTTTTGATAAAAAGAATATAATTTAATATTAAAATAATTTTTTTTTTAGCAAATGTTAAATATCTAAACAAAATTATCAACAGTCTTAACCCGTCATTACTCGCGTGTGAGAATTTTCCTCACATTGTTTTTAAGATGTGACTAGCTTGCTCATAGTAGGGGCATAGCGAACCCATTTTTTTAGGGGGAAACTAAGTCAATTTAATTATATTAATTGTTTAATATTTAAAATTTTATAATCATGAACTTAACTGTATATTATAGGTAAATTATAACTTATAAAACAATATTACAATTATATAGAAACTTAAAATTCTGTACTTTCAAACGTAAATAATAATTTCTACAGAAATGTTTTTTACTATTTTGTTGTGATTTATTAAGTATAAATTATAGGATCTTAAAATATCCCACTTTAAAGTAAAGCTATTAATTTGATCAATTTATTTTACGTAGGTATATTGATGTATAGCTTATAAGTACATAGCACCGATTTTTATGCAGTAATATGTATCGAAATATGTCATATACTATACCGTAAAAATCATGAAAATATGCAAGAAAATTTTTGTATTTATTTAAAATTCACGAATTAAACAACTTATAATAATTAATAACTTAATGAAAAATGCTCGCTTTGATATGCAACACATTTTGAATTTTATAAAAATATGCAATAACCATTAATTGCAGTTATATGCAAAATGAAAATTTTACCATTAGATTCAAATTATTATAATTCGTGAAGATGATTGACAAAAATCCAAAAAAGTGAAAAAGGAAAATAATATGCGATTGCGTAGGAATCCGTGCTCTTTTTATAAGCTAACAAAAATAATTTATAATAAACTATTAAAATAAATTTTTAATAATATAGTATGACGTGTTTTTACCCAAAATTAGTTCAAATCTTGATTATAAATATTAAAATTTAAAATCAATGGTTTAAACTATTCTAAAAATTGTAAAATATTTCCTAAGGAGACTGACACATTGTTTGCACTCAAAATCGTTTTTGGCGCCTATGCAATAATTTATGACCAAACTTAAATTAAAAACATCCATTGGCATTATAGCAATATATACAATGACGACTATTTACAAGACATAATAAACCAATTATACAAAACAATATATTTTCGTTTTTATTTTTTAGTTTTAAAAATCTTTTCTTATTATCATTTATTAATAACACTTTTTATTTTTAAAGCAGGAAAAAAATCAAAATGATTTTAGAAAATAAAAATATTTTTGAAAATGTTGAACGACATCAATCGGATATGGCTAGAATTCAAATATTAAGCAAAAATAAACTACAAATCGAAATCGATCAGAGGAATAAGCAATTAGCTCGAAGTACCAATTATACATCTAAATAGTTCATAAAATTGAGATTCATTATAATATACTAATTCTATTATTTTAATATTAGATCATAATTTTTTTATTTGGAAACGAAATAAATGTTTACAACGAAACGCTTAAATATATGAAAGTATTGATAAAAATAAATCTAGTGGATATTCTTCATTCTTTCAAAGCCAACAAAATAAGCGAGTTGTAAACACATAATAAATAAGCTATATGTTAATTAAATATAGCATTAAAATTATATTTAAATACTTAAAACGATTTTCAGATTCACAAACCACACAAAATACGTTTTCAAAGAGATTTCCACGACTATCAACACATGAGGATTATCAAGACCTACCTTTAAAAATTCAAAAAACATTGATTAATGGTAAAATTACGAATACACTTTTAGATATAATTGAAACGAGGACGGACAACCAATGTGGTGATGAAAGATATCACACACCGCTGACTAAACAATTTTACGATTCAAAATATTATGACAAATATATTAATACGAAAAATAATGCCAACTTTACACTAATTACAAATAAAGGTAAAATTAATCTAGTTTAATACAGGTAAAACAAATATTGGTAGTTACTTTATTTTGATATTAATTTAAAGATACAAGATTTAAATCAAAAACACTTAATTCAAAATCACAAAAAAAACATAAAGTCATAGACGAAAATCGTAAAAAATATCAACTTGATGATGGAGGCATGTTTACCGAATTAGACAAAAGCGTGGCATTATTTCAAAAACTATTGCGAGGAAGAGCTTATCAAACTATGGTTAAAATAAAAACTTAATAATAATAGTAAATTGTGGTATTAATGATAATTTATTATAGATTATGATGGCAAAAATCAGATATCAACCAATTTTACACTCGGATGAAGCACCAGAGACACTCGATAATACAAAAGTATAATTATCAACAAATATTATTTAAATTAATAATCATAGCAAAGTATTTAATAATAAATGTACCTTCTTACAGAAAACTAAAGAAATTACAAGTGTTGATATATTAGAATATTCAAGAAATAAATATATTAGTAGATTTTTCGACATTCTTTCTAACGAATCAATTCATATTAAACACAGTGAAAATCAAAACAAAATGTTGATTCAACAAGGAAATTTGAGTAGAAATGCGAATGAAATGATAGAGAAAAAAAAAGATGTATGGAAATAACCGGACGCCTTGAACAAGATGAAATATTAAAACTTGTGATTAATACACAAAATTATATATCTATTTTTAAAAAAAAGTCAACATATATGAGTATATTTTATACTAATTTATTTTGAGGAAAACAGATTTTCCAAAATATATGATTTGGTTGTTTCAAGATATTTTAAATAAAATAAAAATAAATGAACAGTTTTAATGATAAAATTATCAAATAAAACATTAAGGCATTTTTAAATGTTTAAAATTATAAAAATTATTGGCTTTATGCTATAATATTCATGATAACATAAAAT